>NW_021604661.1:208143-321181 GCF_004785775.1 Grammomys surdaster | reverse complement strand
CCTCTCCTCCCCTCCCCTCTCCTCCCCTCTGCTCTTCTCTTCTTTTTTTCCAGAGCTGAGGACCGAATCCAGAGCTTTGTGCTTGCTAGGCAAGTGCTCTACCACTGAGCTAAATCCCCAACCCTGTTATTTTGTTTTCTTGAGATAGCATCTCACACTGTAGCTGAGGATCATGTGGAACTCATTACTTTAGTTCAGGTTGGCCTCTAAATCCTAACAACCCTCCTGCTTTAACCTTACAAGCACAGGTATTATTATTTTTTTGGTTTTTTGAGACAGGGTTTCTCTGTGTAGCCCTGGCTGTCCTGGAACTCACTCTATACACCAGGCTAGCCTCGAACTCAGAAATCCGCCTATCTCTGCCTCCCAAGTGCTGGGATTAAAGGCGTGTGCCACCACCGCCCGGCTAAGCACAGGTATTATAAACCCATGCTGAGAATTTGATTCAAGTCTTGATGGAAAGATAAAACTTCACTGATTGGCAATGGTGGAATGAATGAAGATGCCATTTCCATGGGGATTAGAAAATGACGGATAAAGAAAGATACTTTGACATCAAGTCTGACTCTAATGGAGGAGTCCTGGGGCTTGTTGGAATTGATCATCAATGCTCAAAAGACCGTTGTCAAAAAGGCCTTGGTCAAAAGACCCAGTAACTGGATTATATAGGGAATCTTGGGGTCAGATAGGATTGAGAAGCTGAGCATTGATTTGGATGGAGAATTTAGAGGCTAGCTGGAGGTAAATGACTGGTTACATGTGTGTGGGTGGTGGTGGTGGTGAGAGTTGAATTCCAAGGACTGCCTGGAATAGGGAACTATAGACTGGGTGGGCTGGAGGATCACAAGGTTAGAGAAACACAAGAAGTACAGAGACGGTATAATGGTCTATAGACTTTGACTAGTTGTAATGAAAAATCAAGAGATTGTCATGGAGCTGGAAGGAGATCATCTGAAACAAGAAGCCAGCTGGGATAGGGAATGGGATATTGAATGGAGTTGGCAGACTGAGGGATTGGAAGTCTGAGTTGGCTGAGTCTGGAGACTGCCTGGGCTGGGTGTTTTGACGGCTTGGGTCTTGGGCCTGTTGGACAAGTGCATGTTAGAATAGGTTGGGGGACTTCATTAGACTGTTAGGTGTAGACCCCGGGACAGCTGGAATGGAGATACCTCCTGCAGGCTGAGCTAAGGCTGGCATCCAGCTGAGGTGCCAGTGCCTTGGGGCTGGTCCAGCTAGGGTGCTGGTGGCTACTGCAGGTGGGGCGCGCGGGGGCGGGTCGGGAGAGCTGGGTGGGGGCAGGGGCGGGGGGCGGGCCGGCGGCCGGGGCGGTCCCGCGCGGCCGCGCTGCGCAGTGACTCCGCAGCGGGCGGAGCGCCGTGGGCCGCGTCCTTCCCAGCCCTGGCGGTGGCGGTGGCGGTGGCGGCGGCGGCAGCGGTAGCCTCAGCTCCTGCGCCCCGTACCGCCAGCCCCAGCGCTGTCTCCCGGGCCCCCTAGGGCCCCCGGGCCCCCGAGCCCGGTGCGCGCCCTTGCGTCCCGCCGGCCCCCTCCCCCGGCTGGGCCCGGGGGAGGGTGGCGCCGTGAGCGAGCGGGGACTGGGCTCTCCTGCCCGTTCCCCTGTCCCTGGGCCGCCAGAATGGAGGCGGGGTCCGGTCCCCCGGGTGGCCCGGGATCTGAGAGCCCCAACCGGGCGGTGGAGTACCTGCTGGAGCTGAACAACATCATCGAGAGTCAGCAGCAGCTGTTGGAGACCCAGCGGCGGCGCATAGAAGAGCTGGAGGGCCAGTTGGACCAGCTCACCCAGGAGAACCGCGACCTGCGGGAGGAGAGCCAGCTGCACCGTGGGGAACTGCACCGGGACCCCCTTGGCGCGCGGGATAGTCCTGGCCGCGAGAGCCAGTACCAGAACCTGCGTGAGACCCAGTTCCACCACCGCGAGCTGCGAGAGAGCCAGTTCCACCAGGCGTCCCGGGACGTGGGCTACCCGAACCGGGATGGCGCTTACCAGAACCGGGAAGCTATCTATCGGGATAAGGAGCGAGAAGCCTCCTATCAGCTCCAGGACACTACCGGTTACACAGCCCGCGAGCGCGACGTAGCCCAGTGCCACCTGCACCATGAGAACCCAGCCCTGGGTCGCGAGCGTGGCGGGAGGGAGGCTGGGCCAGCGCACCCGGGCCGAGAGAAGGAAGCCGGCTATTCCGCGGCGGTGGGCGTGGGGCAGCGGCCGCCGCGGGAGCGGGGCCAGTTGAGCCGTGGCGCATCCAGAAGCTCCAGCCCTGGCGCGGGCGGAGGTCACAGCACCAGTACCAGCACCAGCCCAGCTACAACCCTCCAGAGAAAGTAAGAAATGTGTTTGCAGCCCCCACCCCACCCATCCCTTCTCCTCTAGATCCCTCTCCAACTTAGCTGGCAGATAAAGTATATGAAGCCCATGCCTGATCCCATTTCCTGCTTCGCCTGTCCCAACCGGGAGAAGGTTCTCCTCAGCCAGCTGACATGCTTTCCCTAGCCACCACACATTGGTTTGGTCAGATGAGTGCTGGCTGCTGCTGCTTCTTTTTTTTTTTTTTTTTTTCTCCCCTGTAGAACCAAGGCCAGTTAGAGACTGAAGCAATCCCTACTACCTCCCTCCACTTCTTCAGCCCCTAGCTGTATCCTTTCCAGAGGATGGATTAAATTTTTAGACAGAGGTGGTATCAACTCAAAACCCCCAAAGAGAGAAACACTCCTACACACCTTTTTTGGGGGGAGGGGAGTGATCTTGTCTCGAGGCAGGTGGGGACCAGAATGGTTTCTGGCTGCTTAGACATCCCTCTGAGGGAAACTGCAGCACATCTTGGCATGGGGAGGGGGGGTGATGGTGGCAAAGATGGGGGAGCAAAGATGGAGGCTAGGCCCTCGGTTAGTTTCTCAAAGTCCAGCTGGTCTCCACCCTTCAAGAAAAACAACACCCATTTAAAGAGCCCTACCAGGAAGGGAAGTCCATAGATCTCCCATCTGTTGGATCAGCTTCAGTTCCTGTGTTGGGGTCTGTACATGTGTCTGAGACAGGTTAGGAAATTTTCTGAGTTGATGGGACATGAACAGGGTCTACTTTACCCATGTAGATCCTATTGTGTGATGGTTGGGACAAATGTATTAGTCTGTGAGTCAAGGGCACGAAGGCTCACAGGGATACCCTAAAGGCCCTCCTATTGCTTTGCTGCTATACTAAAGAACACTGAACTGGGAGATGGGAGAACTGGGTTCCCCTTCCAGCTCTGTTGCAGATTGGCTTTGTGACCTTGACTGAGTCCCTTCTTCTGTCAGTCCATCATTTCCCCTATATTTTTTTTTAAAGGCAGGGACTGCCAACTGAGATTCAATGGGTATATTACTAACCCAGCCACACCAAAGAGCAAGTCTGAAGTCCTTTAGCAAATGGACAGGCTTCCCCCTCCTCTCACTGCTCAGCTGGTCCTACCATGTGCCACAACTAGTGGAGTGTCTCTTGGAGGCTGGGCTGGGGGTGGGGAAGCCTTCTGCCTCAGGAAATCTGCCGGGAGACAGCTCTCTGCAACTCCCCCATGGTGAGGCAGCAGGCTGGGGTGCTGGGTTGAGATGGCTGGGCCCCAGGAGCAGCAGCTGCAGCTTGAGGGCTTGGCTGGGCTCCACTGCAGTGCACCCTCAGCTGAGTGTTGGGATGGAGGGACAGCCCCAGAATGAGGGGCAGAGAAAGACTGGATGGGGCATTGTGGTCCTTGAGACTGGTTGCAGACTTCTCTAGAGGGATCAGGCCTGTGATGGAAGGAGCAACCTCAATATGTATGGCTCCAGGGAGCAAATTCAGGAACAGAGGGAACATTTGAGATAAAATCAAGAGAACTTTTCAACCTAGCCAGTTGTGATGCAGTACATTGCCTCAAGGGATGGGGGTGGTGGCTGGCCCGACTGGTCCAGTCGAAGTCTAAAGGGGGTCTAAGAGCTGGAGGAAGCATATAGTTCCTGATTTGGGCATTAAGCCCAGTGAAAGGACCTGAATCTTTCTCAATTTCAGAATTCCATTGCTCTCAGATTCTCCACCCTGCAGACATAGGTCTGAATTTCTTGGCTGGCTGGAAGCCCATTTGCCCTTCTGCCATCCTTGCGGGCCTGCTTCTGACTCCTTCCTTCTTTTTGTACACTTTCCAGGTTGCTTGTTGGAATCCCTTGCATCACATTTCCCACTGCCTAATAAAGAGGTTTAAATAGCACTTTGGATTTCTCTCAACCATATATTAACTGCTTGCCTATCTATGATTGCTTCCTTTGGACTTCACAGCCAAGCCCACTCAGTGAGCATCAGCAACTCCATTTTAAAGAGGGAGAAACTGAGGCTTCAAGATGAAGGGGCCTTATTCAAGGTTATGCTACTAGTTGCTAATGGAGCTGGGACTAGAATCTAAATCTGCCTGTCTTAAAGGCATGTTACTTGTTCCCTACAGCTTAACTATCCCTAGGAGTCTTGGCCTCAGGACCTGCTGAGGTACTGAACTGGGAAAAGCCAAAAGAGCCTTAGGTATCTCCAGGTTTTGAACTAGAAGAGATGGGTCTGGAATGAGTGGAGGAGTTGATGAGGAGAAAAGACAGCTGTCTTTCTCTTTCCCACCTTCCTCCTTGCCAGGTGTCAGGAGAACCTGTAGCCATTGCTGTAACCAGTGCTGCTGCAAGCGACTCCCCTGCTAGGCCTGTTCTGGGTTTGTAAGGAGTGGGTGAGAAGGCTGCTGTTGGAAGCGCGGGCAGGCAGGGTGGGAGTTCAGCAGCTGAGGCTGCAGCATTGGGGGAGGACAGGCAGAGCTGGTACAGGCTGGGCTCTGTTGGGCCCCAGGCTCCCTCTGGTGGACAGACTAGGAAGAAAGACTAAGGCCTGGGTCAAGATGTAGCTTATTGGGAGCCTGTTCTGCCTCAGACTCAGTTCTCCCAACAACCCTGTGTGCATCTGTCACTACCATCATGTCACAGCATAAGAAACCTAGGGCTCTGAGACATGATGTCCATCAGAGGTCATGCTACTAACACAACATGCGCCTGTTCCTGTGAACTTGGCCTTCTTTGCTTTGGGCATCACCCATCCATGTCCAGATCATTTACCCAGGACTCCCACATCCTTCCCTACTGCTTTTCTGGACAGGTTCCAGGAAGCCAGAATCTCTGCTGCCAGGCTCTGGGTGTGGTCTTCCTAGTGTGACAGAAAGCAACATGAGTCCCTACCTCCTTCTTCTGGTCACTGGTACATGAGGATTTAGTTATTTGCTTACTAGTTGTTGATCCTGACTAATGCTCAGATCTTTTTATGTGGAGCTGTCACCTCCTGCCATGATTTAAAAAGAGATTTTTTTGGTTGTTAAGCTTGGTCTCTCCCCCCCCCCCCTACACACACACACACACACACACACACACACACACACACACACACACTGCAGTTCTGGCACCTAGAATGATTTATAGAGGCTAGGACCCACTGCTGAGTGCCCCATGCTGAAGAGAGCTCTGTTCCTACATTTTCTGCATGGGCCTAGCTCTACTGTATGCAGTGGTGGGCTGAAGCCAGTATGGTGGGGTGGTAACTGTCTATCCTCTGCTCCCTCCTCCCTCCACCCACCTCCCCATGCAGGCTGGCTCACATTTAGATACTGAACCTAGAGAACGCCAGCATGGTGTTCTTGATACCCAGGGCAATGCATGGTCTACCACTTCACTGCTGAACTATCATCTTCTGCGTGTGGTGGGGTGTCAGCCTGCCCTCCATAGGGGCCCAGGCCACTGACAAAATGAACAAGTGAGAGCCATCCCAGGGAGAGGCTCTGGGGGAAGTCTGGTTCTTTGGCGTGCTGGATTCTTTTTCTAGGGTATCTCTCTTTCCTTTCAGGAGGGAAACTATTTATTGTCCCCTCTGCCGTGTTGTGAGCATTATGCTCGTATGGAAGAAAATGATAATGCTAAGTTTAAGGAGAATTGGGAGTCTTGCTTTCTCTGTCTAGATCTGGGACAAGAATGGGGTTGTTGTCATCCACAAATATTTCTTGGCTGTGTTCACAGAGCAGGAGGGGCCACCAGGCTGAGCAAACACCATGCTCTTGGCACTTGCAGAACCCTCTTCCCACTAGCCAGGAAGACAGGGTTTCGAGCTTAGTCAGGCCATAGACACAGAACAGAGGACAAAGTGAACAGAAAGGGTGGGGTTCCTCAGAGGATAGAGGGACCAAAGTGAGCAAGGCCACTGTTTGATGACCTGGGCAGTAGAGGAAGGTGCTTTGAAGAAGTGTACATAGTCACCTGGTGTCCAATTGATGTCCGCTGCCTGTTCTTTCTCTGTCCACCCCCTACCTACTATGGCTTCTGAATTTGCTGGGGGCAGAGTAAATGCCTGGAGCATGGTGAAGAGGCCCTGTTCATATTGAGTCTCAGCTTTCTGTGTGGTAGACACTATCCTATGCAGCTTTATGTAATAATAGCTAACATTTTTCTACTGCATTTACTGTGCGCTGGACACTTCGTTCTAAGTGCTTCTCATGTAATCATTCATTCTGTCTTCACATGCATCCTTTCATGTAAATTGTTATTAACACCATTTTATGGATGAAGAAACTGAGGTCTAGAAACTTCAGGTAACACAGCCAAGGTCCCTAAGTGAATATGTGGCAGGACTGCAAGAGAGCTAGTAGGAAAGGCTAGGCTCCAAAGTCTGTATGTTGCATTCTTGACATTCTTCCACATCAGGCAGCCCCATTTCTCATCTCATTTTCACAGACCCCTTGCCAGGTGGGTGTTACTGTTATCCTCAGATGAGAAAATGGGGAATCAGAGAGGAGCAGTAAAGTAGCCTGCTGATGAGACCTAGAATTGTACGGCTCTCAGTCCTTCAATGCACTGTTCCCTGCCATAAGTGGAGTTTAGAGACATGGACTGTAGACACGACTCTGGCTTTCCTCCGACAGAGGTTCCCTCTTACAATTACCTCCTGATTTTTTTTGCCACCGTGTCTTTCTGCTAAGCCTCTGATTAGCTGGAGCCAAGCCATGTCTGCAGTCTGGCTCCTATGTTTTCATTCTTTCTGTTTCTGTTCACAGAGTCCCCTTTTTCTCTCATTTTTGTGAGTCTCTTGTCCTCAGACCATGCGTGAGTTAGCCTAGCCTTGGGCTGCCATCATCAGCCCACCCAGGCCTCTGTGATTTGACTAATGCTCTTCCCTCCTCTTTGGTTGAAGTTTTAAGGTTGAATTAGCTGACACCTCTCCTATGTTTATTTGCTGGTCCTTCATTTTTTAAAGAAAGATTCTGTTTTATGTGTGTGGCTTTTTTGCCTGCATGTGTGTATGTGCACCACATATGTGCCCATGGAGGCCAAAAGAGGGTGCTAGATTCCCTGGAACTGAAGCTGTGAGCTGCCATGTGAGTTGCTGGGAATCAAACCTAGGTCTTCTAGAAGAGCAACAAATACTGTTAATTACTGAGCCATCTCCCAAGCTCATGTTGGTCCTTCTTAATGCTCAGTTTATCTCTGACATTTGCAATGAGCAGGTTAGCCTTTTAATTTTCTTTTTTAATGTTTATTTTTTTATTTTCTGTGTAGGGAAGTTTTGCCTGTGTGTCTGTGCACCATGTACGTGCTCTGCTTGTAGAGACCAGAAGAGAACATCAGATCCCCTGAGACGACAGTTACAGATTATGGGTGCTGGGAATTAAACCTGGGTCCGCTATAAGAGCAACCAAGGCTATTAACCACTGAACCATCTCTCTATCCCGGGGGTCTAGCTTTTTACAATATCTTCATAATTGCTCACATCTTGTGCCTCTTACTAGCCTCTAAAACAGTGGTTCTCAATCTGTGGGTTGCAACTCTTTTGGGGGTTACATATCCGCTACCCTGCATATCAGATATTTACATTACAATTCGTAACAGTAGCAAAATTGCAGTTATGAAGTAGCACAAAACAACTTTATGGTTGGGAGTCTCTACAACATAAGGAACAGTATTAAAGGGTCGCAGCATTAGGATGGTTGAGAAACTCTAACTGACATGTATTGAAGTTATGTATCAGAGTCTATGCTTGGTGCTGGGGGCATAACAAAGGAGTGAAGAACTTGGAAGTATTTTGCATAACACATAACTTCTCAGTCAATTCTGAGTAGACATAGGGATGTCTAATTAAGTCCTGGTGAGCTAATGGCCTAGGACCTCAGTTTTCCTTTATCCTAAACTCCTTTTGAGAGAAATGTCAACCTCAAAATTCTCTTGGCCGTTTCCACTTGCTCCCTGGAGGCATTTGGCTTATGACTTTTCTGTCTTTTACACCCAGTGGTCTCCCAATTCATATAGTGACAGAGATGCAGAATTGGATGAGACTTTTAGAGATATATGGACCAGGCTGCTCATCATTGTGTCTCCCTAGCATGCCATATCCGTGCCATGCCACATTCTTGACCCTTGGAGCAAAATCCTCTCTCCTGAATGAACCAGGCAGTCTTGTTCAGGACCTGTATGCAGTTCACCCAAGTCGGGTTACAAGTTGTTGATTGATTTATACATTTTCCCATTTCTTTTCCCTTTTTGTATCCATCCAGTCTTTTTGAGAGTATATCCCAGACCAGGCACAGTATCAAGGGGTGGGAATAGACTTGGCCTTTTTGGTTCCTGGGAGGAACCAGTGTCACAGGGAAGAACGGTGAATAGATGACTTATTTCCTCCTCAGTGGGGAATCTGTTTAGGGAAAGATGATTTGCCAAGTAGTCTAGTTTCCTCCTGGTCTCTACTCTCTCACCAAGTGTCCAATTTTTCTGACTCTTGAAAGCACATACACAGGAAGCCCATCTCGGGTACTTAGTAGCTGAAGCTTCTTGGGACCTGGGAGCTCTTAGTACTACCTGGGAGAATCTGAAGGAAGTCCTGGAATGTATGCTTTGTGTGAGACTCTAAACATTATTTCACTTACAGAAACTGTTGTTTTTTTTTTCTCCAAGCAGGACATGGGGATAAAACTGCATTTTCGAATATGTATGATTCATGCTAAAACCTCCCCCACTCCCCAGCTCTGTGTATCAGAAAGTTTCCTGCCTGCTCCTCATACTCATCAAGGTTCTGATTAGAATGGAAAACAGCTAAGGCTAGACAGGAATAGATGATACTTCCCTGCCCCCTAGAGGCGAAGTGAGACAAACAACATGAAAACAGTCCATCAAATCTTAGCCAAAACAAAGATGGCTAGCCAGTTATATGACTGATTGGGATTGTTCCTCTCATGTTTTAGATGGAAATGAATCACCACCATCACCCGAGATGTACCCTTCACTCATAGAAGATGCATTTATGTGGCATTATGTGATTTTTTTTAGACTATAGGTTTCATTTATTTTTAGTTGCCGCATGGAAATAAGAGTGCAGTTGTATGATTCTTGTGCTTTCTCAAAAGGTTAGGATGACTGCATATCTAGGTCTTATGATTTCCTACTGGATCCCAGGATACAGTGTATTACACTTGCCTGAATCAAATTGTCTTAGGGTTTCTATTGCTGTGAACAGACACCATGACCACAGCAACTCTTATAAAGGAAAGCATTTAATTGGGGCTCACAGTTTCAGAAGGTTAGCCCATTATTGTCATGGCGGGAAGCCTGTCATCATGCAGGCAGACTTGGTACTGGAGGAGCCAATAGTTCTACATCTTGATCTGAAGGCAGCAGAAAGAGAACTGACGAGCTTCTGAGACCTCAAAGCCTGTCCCCTAGTGAAGCACCTCCTTCAACAAAGCCAAGTACTCCAACAAGCCACACCTACTCCAATAAGGCCATACCTCCTAATACTGCCACTCACTATAGATCTATGGGGACCATTTTCTTTTAAATCTCCATCCAAGCCAATGTTTTCTTCTATATAACCATGTTAGAATTACTGTCATTAGAGACTATGGTGTAGTTCTTGCTTACTATGTGTAAGGCCCTGGATTCATTTTCTGTTGTATTCCCTGAAGAATAATAAACATTGGCCATGAGGAAGAATTGTGAATAGCTTACATCTTCACATCTGCTGTGTTAGCCAATTGGGTTACTTCTTGAGTAACCCAATTCAACTGTGCTTATGAAAATTGAATATGACATAGCCAATCTCAGCACACAGTTTGTGTTTGTTCATTGATAAACATTATTACTAACGATAGCTTTGTAAAGCTCTGTGCTATATGAGGGGAAAGAGGAAGAGGCCATGTAAGCACTCCCCACAATTCTAAGAGAGAGGTTAATTAATGCAGCAAATATTTGTGTGTCTGCATACTGCACAGTTCTGGGTTCAGGGTGGAGAAAGGAGTTATGGAAACAGATGAATCCAAAGTAGTATTCAATGTGATATTGCCAGAGGGACAGACAGGAAGAACCCTAAGGATTGATATCTACCCAGACCATTGGGGAAGGCTTCCTAGAGAAGGTGGTCTCTGATGGAGGCTCAGAGGACAAGTTGGAGTTAACTAGGTGAAAGAGGATTACGTGCAGGTTGCTGGGAATTGGGGGCAAATGGGAGGTTAAGGAAGGGAGAACAACCTAAGTATATCCATCTATGACATATGTGCAAAGAGAAGGAAGACTTTTTTTTTTTTTTTTTGGATTTTCGAGACAGGGTTTCTCTGTATAGCCCTGGCTGTCCTGGAACTCACTCTGTAGACCAGGCTGGCCTCGAACTCAGAAATCCGCCTGCCTCTGCCTCCCAAGTGCTGGGATTAAAGGCGTGCGCCACCACCGCCCGGCCTGAGAAGGAAGACTTTTATCAGTCAAACCAAACTAGAGCAGCACCTTGGAGACAGGGAGGTTTATCAAAGAGGAGGAGATCCTGGAGCATTGGTCAGCCTAAATCATGAGGACATAAGAACTTTAAGGTTTTAAGCTAGGGAGAAAGGCTTCTGTTGCACACTGTATTTATTGAGAGTCACATTTTGGAGCAATCTCCCTAGAGGTGCAGGCCATAAGATAGATTTGAAAACATCTAGTGAAGAAGTCATATAACAGTCTAGATGGGAGACTGTGAGATCTGCACTCCTATTCACAAAAGCCAAGATATGGAAGCAGTGCAGATGCCTATTAACAGATGAATCAAGAAAGTGTGTATATATAAACAGTGCCGTTTTATTTACCCCTAAAAAGAATTATGTAGTATCATTTGTAAGAAGAAATGAAAAGAACTGGAAATCATGCTAAACAAAATAAGCCAGACGCAGAAAGACAATTTTGTATGTTTTTTCTCATACACAGAATCTTCTCTCTCTCTCTCTCTCTCTCTCTCTCTCTCTCTCTCTCTCTCTCTCTCTGTGTGTGTGTGTGTGTGTGTGTGTGTGTGTGTGTGTGTGTGTGTGTGTGTAATACATATATTTATAGATAGACATGGGCTAGGGAGATGGCATAGTGGGTAAAATGCTTGTTGTGCAATTGTGAGGACCTGAGATAGAATTCCTGGCACCCACTTAAAAGCTGGGTGTTTTGGTGCACCCCTGTCATCTCAGTGCTGGGGAGGTAGAGACAGGAGGATTCATGAATCTTGTCAGCTGGTCAGTGTAACCAGTCAGTAAGTTCCAAATTCTGGGAGAGATGCTATCTCAAGGATAAGGTGAAGTGTTGATTTGGAAGACACTCAACATCAATCCTCAGGCATGCTCACACACAACGCACACACATATGCACGAACAAGTACATGCACAATTATATATGATGTGAAAGCAAAAATGGTACTATTTGCAGGGAAGAAGGGGACCAGTGGAGGGAGGAGAGAAAAGTAAGAGAGCGCATTGGGGGGATGAATATGAGCAAAGGGCCGGGCAGTGGTGGCGCACACCTTGAATCCCAGCACTTGGGAGGCAGAGGCAGGCGGATTTCTGAGTTCGAGGCCAGCCTGGTCTGCAGCGTGAGTTCCAGGACAGCCAGGGCTACACAGAGAAACCCTGCCTCGAAAAACCAAAAAAAAAAAAAAGAATATGAGCAAAGGACAAAAGTACACATGTGAATATTATATAATGAGCCTTTAGTCCCAGTATTTGAGAAGCAGAGGTAGATGAATCTCGAGTTGCAGAACAGCCAAAGCTATACAGCCCTGTAGAATAAAAAAAAGAAAAGAAAAGGAAAAAAGGAAGATAAGACAGCACAATGAAACTAATTTTAAAAAGAAAACAATTTGTTAAGATAGTAGATCTCATTAAGAGAGAGAGAGAGAGAGAGAGAGAGAGAGAGAGAGAAAGACCTGCACACTTGGGTGCCTGAGAGAGAATGGTAATGACAATAAGTTCTTCAAGTGCCATGACAAAAGGGAACACAGCCTGCTGCAGGAGCTCAGAAATGTAACAATCATTCATGATCAGCAGGGTTGTAAATGTCAGGTGTTGGAGCTGGAAGGTCCAGAAGTGTGAGGCTGAAGGAGACTTCCTTTCCGGGTGAGAAGACTGAGAACAGAAGAGACAAAAGACTGTTTAGGGCCATGCGAGGTGTGAGAGGGAAGAGTGGTCCTGACTGCAAGAGTCTCTAGTATTAAGGCCAGTGTTCAGAGCAGCTTCCCTCGAATGTGCCGCTTCCTGCTCTAAAATCTTAGGAAGGATTGTTTTGTCTTCTACTTATAGAAAACCCAAATGAAAGAAAGAAGAAAGCTAGGACTCCAAGAGATTGGGTGGCTTGTTGGGGATGAAGATTGAATGGTGAACTGGCCTTCTGCTCCATTTTGACTCCTTAGGACCAAACTTCTTGCTGCTGGATTTTGTCTTGCTAGGATTTGTTTGGTGTATCTGAGACAGCTCAGAGGCAATTTCTGACTTGATAGCCAGGCTTGGCCACCTCACCCCCACACCCCCCGTTTCAATTTTTATATAAAGGAGGGCTGTGTTTTTGAGAAAGACGGATTTGTATTTGAATATAAACTCTGCTTCAATGTGCTAGATGACCTCTGTGAAACCATTTTCTGTTTTATAAGCTTTTATTTCCTGGTCTTTAAAATGGAATGAAAATGCCCACTGCTTGGCATTAACTGAGATCATTTGAATTGCAATCTCTGATGCTTGGATGTGCTCAATAAACAATCATTTTCATTCTCTTTCTGAAATCTCCTGTGGACAGTGATTTGAAGGATCCAGGGCTAGGCTAAGCTTTGCTCTTCCTGAAAATGGTATATTTTCTCCTTGCTGATACGGGGCGCTCTCTCTCTCTCTCTCTCTCTCTCTCTCTCTCTTTCTCTCTCTTTTTTTTTTGGTTTTTTTTGAGACAGGGTTTCTCTGTGTAGCCCTGGCTGTCCTGGAACTCACTCTGTAGACTAGGCTAGCCTCGAACTCTCGAAGTCAGAGATCTGCCTGCTCTGCCTCCCAAATGCTGGGATTAAAGGCATGCACCACCATCGCCCGGCGGGGGGGGTCTCATAGTTCATCCTGTCTTCCTTTCTGCCTTAGCCACCAGTTAACTTGAAATATAGCCTGAACATCTGTTTTGATCTCTCTCTCTCTCTGTCTCTCTCTCTGTCTCTCTGTCTCTCTCTGTCTCTCTGTCTCTCTGTCTCTCTCTCTCTAATCTTATTTTTTGGTTCAATTTCTGGTCTGTCCTTATCTGTGCTCTTGGAATAAGTAACCTTTAATCCTTCATGACTCAGGCAGGTATAAATAATTGCTGGGTGTAAATAGTGGAGTAAATGGAAGGCTGGAGAGGTTTGGAATGGTAATGGTGATGTTTAAAGAGGGTGGTGCAGGCTGAGCTGGTTGAAAAGGCATCGATATAGATGGTTGTAGGGAGCAAAAGTATTAGTTTAGAGCAGTGGTTCTTAACCTTCCTAATGCTGTGACCCTTTAATGCAATTTCCTGTGTTCTGGTGACGCCCCCCCAACCATAACAGTATTTTCGTTGCTATTTCATAACTATAATTTTCTACTATTGTGAATCATAATGTAAATATCTATGTTTTCTGATGATCTTAGGTGACCCATGTGAAAAGGTTGTTTGACAGCCTCCAGGGAGTCAGGCCTCAACAGGTTGTGAAACCGCTGGTTTAGAGTATCCAATCCTGTACCCACCGCTCTTGCTTCTGCCCTAAACAGAAGCAAACACTGGAGACCAGAACCTCATTTCAAGAGAATTATCACTGTCTCTGCTTGGTATGTACAGAGTGATAAAAGGGATCCCAGAAAAGGAAAGGGACTTGATTTTAGAATTTTGAAAAGCATACTGGCCAATCAAGGTGGCACCCAGCCCAGCTGGAAGGCTGAGACAGGAGGATTACTTGAGCACAGAATTTCAAGACTAACCTGGGCAACACTATCAAGACCTCATCTCAAATACAAGAGAAACAAAGTGATCACAAATCAAAGCAATGTATATATTCAATACTATCTTTTATTTTTAACTGACATAGTAATTATGCATGTTGATTACATACACTGTGGCATTTTAATATATGTATATAATATGTATGATCATCAGTCAGGGTACTTATTAGCATATACTCAAACATTCACATCTCTTTGTATTGGGAACATTAAAAACCCTCTCTTCTAGCTAATTTGAAATATTCCAGTAGTTTGTGTCAGCCATTGATATCCATCTGCACTATAGAACAATAAAAGATATTTCTTGTATCTCCCAGAATTTATTTACCCAGTAACCATCTTCCCTTCATTTCCTTCTCATTCTTCTCAGTCTTGGTAAACACTGTTCTGTTCTGTATTTCTGTGAGATTAACTTTTTTTCTAGCTTCTACGTCTAAGTTAGATCATGCAGCACACACACATTTTTTGCATGTTACTCGAGGAGTTGTAGAATAAAAAGTCCATGTCTTGTCAGACACAGTGGCACATGGCTGTAATCTCAGCTCTTAGGAGGCTAAGGGAGAAGGGTTCTGGGGTGTGTGTGGAAAAAGCCAGGATAGTATACTTAGAGAGATCTTGTCAAAAAGAAGCCTGTCTTTTGATTCCTAGCCCCTGGAGGTGGCCACTCCTTTTTTTTGTTGTTGCTGGTTTTAGATAGTCTCACTAAGTGGCCCTGGTTGGCCTGGACTTGCTACAGATCAAACTGGTCTCAGATTCACTGAGGTCTTCCTACCTTGCCTCCCGACTTCTGCCATTATGTGCATGTATCACCACGCCTAGCTGTTGTTTATTTCAGACAGGATCTCATTAAGTCTAAAGTAGCTTTAGGCTTGCTATATATCTGAGGCTGACCTTGAACTCCAGTTCCCCCTGACTCCATCTCCTAAGTACTGAGATTATAGACAGGATATAGACATATCTATATGGTCACTTTTGTCATTTAGCTTTTCTGGTAGTAACTTCATTTCTCTTTTTTATTGTTATATTTTCACGCATGTGTATGTTTAAGTCTTACTATGTAGTTACACAGGTACGGAACTTATGATCCTACCTCCTCTGCCTCCCAAGGGCTGGGGTTATGGGCATGCATATGCTACCATGCCCAGCCAGAGAAAGAATTTAAATGTTTTCTTTTCATCCTGAACCACAATATGCATACAGAAAAGTGCTCATATCACAAGTGGTAAAAAAAAAAAAAAAAACCATACAAACCAAACCCTGTGTTAACCAGTAATCAGATCAAGATCTAATTCTCAATTTACTTTACTTGGTCTCAGGGAAGCCTTTCAGTGTGAAGGTCTTGGTCTTTTCTTACTTTATTTATGTTTTTTATATTTATTTATCGTGTGCAAATGCACACACATGCACATGCATGCATATGAGCACAAACAGCATTTTTCATGAAAGTTAGAGAAGAACCTGAGGGAGTCTGTTCTCTTCTCCCACCATGTGAGCTTTAAGTACCAAACTTGGGCCATCTGATTTGGCAGCAAGTGCCTCTACCAGATGAGCCATCCTGCCACCACCCTACATCTTTTTTCTTTAACATGCTCTTATTTGATACATTCTTTCTTTGTCAGCTCCCTCCATTTCATTTTTCTTTTTGGTTTCCCTTTTCTAGAATGTTGGTAAGTTGGATATTAGACATACTAGATTGATTTGCTAGGCCACGTACCTTTTCTCTTCTATTTTCTGCCTTACAGACTATGAATGACTTCATATACTCTTATTCTTTGTACGTCCAGAATCACTTGTCCACTTGCTGGTTTTTCTTGGTGATTCAACAGGGAGCTGATTGTTATAGTGGATGTCTTTCAAAAGCCAAAATGAAACGCAGTTTATTTGGGGCCACTAAAATGTCACTAGACACTCTAATCCATTTCTCATAGCTTAGTTCCTTTCTCCAGGAGCCCTGTGACATTTTGCCTTTGCAAGAATGCCAGGCAGCTTGTGTTTTGAGTCCAGTACTTAGAGTGACAAGGAAGGAAGGAAGAATTTTGTTGTTGTTCTTGTTGTTGTTGTTGATGATGATGATGACGGGTTGTGTGTGTGTGTGTGTGTGTGCAAGCACTCACATTTCATGGTGTACATATGGAGGTCAAAGCACAACTTTCAGGAGTCAGTTTTCTTAGTCCATGGTGCAAAGTCTTGGGAGAAAACTCAAGTCATTAAACTTGCATGGCAGGTTTCACCTTCACATGCTAAACCATCTCCCTTGGCCTGAAAGGAATTTTTTTTTTTTTTTGGTTTTGTTTTTCGAGACAGGGTTTCTCTGTGTAGCCCTGGCTGTCCTGGAACTCACTCTGTAGACTAGGCTAGCCTCTAACTCTCGAACTCAGAAATCTGCCTGCCTCTGCCTCCCAAGTGCTGGGATTAAAGGCGTGCACCACCACCGCCCGGCATGAAAGGATTTTGTGTGTTGTCAGTTTATCCCTTGTCTTTTGCCCCCCTGGTTATGTCTGTTCTTCTTGATACATACCAAGGCTAAGTCTGGAGTTTCTAGGCCTCTCCTGGCCCAAGTTGCTCTTTCCTCAGCTCCAGCCCCCTCTGAGGTGTTCTTTGAGAGCCTTCAACTCCCCGAGTCCTCTTTTTAACTTGTTTTTACTTTCAGAAACTTGTTGAAATGTCTTACTCAGTGATGCAACCCTCTTCCACCATCTTTCCTGATATGATCTCATACTTATACTTTATTTTATTCCTTTACTTGTGTTTTACTACAGTTCTGGAAGAGAGACAATATACATTTATGCTCTTGAGTTATAGGCTTTGGCTCCAGCTAAGCCTGATTGAAACTAGAAATATTAGTAACTCCACATTCCCAGTAGCCAAGCTTTGATGACCTCATCTTGACCCTATGTTACTGTTGGTCAAAGCATCATGAACATTCCTTTAGCAGCCCTGGCTCATCCCTTCCCTCAACCTCCTCTGCTTAGACCTCAGGTGAAGAACAAATACCTGGGCTCTGTCCCCATTCTGGCTATTGCATCCTTATGAAGCCTTCAAACCTTCTCCTTCACCTCCCTGGGTGCTCTGTCTGTGATTTGATAGGCTTCTGGTCTGCTGTGAGCAATCACTCCAGGATTGACTAAGTGCTTGGGGAGCAGCCCATCTTTACCCTGGCAGTGAAAGCAGGCAGACCAGAGATGATCTCCAAGCACACTAGAAGGGGCTTGGAGGCTGAGTTCAGACTTTTGTAACAGAAGGCTTGCTCTAGCTGCCTACCCTTCTGCAGACACTGTTTCATCATAGCTGAACACTTACTCCTGTACCTCCAACAGAGAAGGAGAAATGTAAGGCCAATTGAACCAATTCCATTTTCCTCTCCCCCTCCATTCATCTGCAATATTTGTGCCCACCTCCACTTTCTTTTTTGGGTGCACCCTTCTTCTGCCCCTTCTAAAAGTACTTGTTGTAGCTGGAGAGATAGATAGCTCAGCAGTTGAGAACACTGGCTGCTCTTCCAGAGGACCTAAATTCAATTCCCAACTCCTACATGGTGGCTTACAACCACCTGTGACTCTACTTTCAGGGGATCCAACTCCTTCTTCTGGCCTCTGAAGGTACACAGACATACATACAGGCAAACCACTCATACATATAAAACAAAAATAAATAAATATAAAATTAAAGTGCTAGCCGGGCGGTGGTGGTGCACGCCTTTAATCCCAGCACTTGGGAGGCAGAGACAGGCGGATTTCTGAGTTCGAGAGTTTGAGGCCAGCCTGGTTTACAGAGTGAGTTCCAGGACTGCCAGGGCTACACAGAGAAACCCTGTCTCGAAAAACAAAACCAAAAAAAAGGGCTGGAGAGATGGCTCAGTGGTTAAGAGCACTGACTGCACTTCCAGAGGTCCTGAGTTCAAATCCCAGCAACCACATGGTGGCTCACAACCATCTGTAATATCTGTAATGAGATCTGATGCCCTCTTCTGGTGTGTCTTGAGACAGCTACAGTGTATTCATATATAATAAATAAATAAATCTTTAAAAAAAAAACCAAAAAAAAAAAATTAAAGTGCTTGCTAAATGTTTCTGGTATAAGGTGCCTTGGGCTATGCTGTGTGGAGGGGAGATGAGAGACAGGGAAGGAAGGCAGGCGAAGTCTGAAGGCTGGTATGAGAGATGAAGTGCCTCTTGACTCTGCTGTGACAGAAAGGAGCAAAAGTTGTGGCAGTTGAAGAGGCATTTGATGTGCGCGTGTATAATGACACATGCTGACTCAAGAGGCTAAAGCAGGAAGACGACAAGTTCCCCACAAGCATTCAGTGCATAGCAAAGTCCTGTCTCAAAAACCCGAGCAATCAGACAAATATAGATTTTAAACTGAGATCCACCACTTATCAGCTGGGCAGTTGTGCATGAATCACATTGTTCCACCAGGCTTCAGTTTCTAAACCTGTATGATGAGAACAACTACTTTGTACAGATGTTAGGAATAGCGTGAGTACCAGACCATTGTAAACACATAATAAATAGTGGCATTGTTATTGTTTGGGTTATTGTAAGCTTGTCTATGATATAAGCCAATAATGCCTGCTTATTATATTTATTATGATTATATAATACTTGTTTAGGATTAAAAGGAGGCATACCTTGTGTGAAGCCTCCCTGGAGCTTCCCAGCAATTATAGGGTAATGTTTATACTCTGTTACCTAGTCTTTAAGTCTTCAGTTGTAGTCTTTGTTTTCTTCAAGATCTAAATATAAAGTGACCTTTGCCTCTTTAGTTCTAGAACATGACATCTAAAAAGTGATAGCCACGTGTAGTGGTACATGCCTATAATCCTAGCACTTAGAAGAAAGAAATGGGAAGATCAAGATTTCCGAGGCAGCCAGAGCTACCTGGTGAAATCTTGTCTCAGAAAAATAAGAGTAAATATAGACAAATATTTATAGTCTAAAGTTTGAAGCAATCTTTGCCTTCACTACCACCACTATCATCTTCTTTATTATTATTTCAGACTTGTGCAGAGAGTTATGATGAACAAGGACAATAGAAAACCTAATGGCCAATGACATTCTAGAAAGAGCTTTTATACATATTTTTTTTTCTCTAGAAGCATTCAACATCTTTTTCTTTAACGCAGTATTCTGAAATGGCATAGCTGCATATCTTGAGGTGGGTCTTTGTCTTGTTGATCTTGTGGCCTTTCATTCCTTCAGTTCTGGGAAACGTTCTTATACTGTGGCTTTCAGCATTTCCTTCCTGCTGTTTCCTCTGGCTTCTATTTCTGGAGCTCCTATTGTTAGACGGAGGAATTCCTCAATTAATCCTCTAATTTTCTTATCTTTTCCCCTCTGTCATTCCCTTTCTTGTATTATTTTCTTTCCTAGGATATGTTTTCAGCTTTTATTTTCTAATCCCACTGACGTTTTTATTCTGGCTCTCACTGTTTTTCCTTTTTTAAAAATTAATTAATTAACTAACTAATTAATTAATTAATTAATTTATATTTCATGTGCATTGGTGTTTTGCCTGCATGTATGTCTGAGCGTGAGGGTATCAAATCTTGCAGTTACAGACAGTCGTGAGCTGCCATGTGGTTGCTGGGAATTGAACTCAGGAACTCTGGAAGAACAGTCTTAACCACTGAGCCATCTCTCCAGCCCCCTCACTATTTTTCACTCTCCAGATGTCTTCTTCTATTTTCATTGTCTTTGTTCCTTTCAGATTCCTTCTTAAGTTTGTTTTCTTTGTCCATCTGCCTTCCAGGTTGGTGGTCTTCCTCACACAGCTTTGCAGCATCTTTGACTGCCTAGAACTTCGTTTCCTAAAAACAAAATAATGAGTTTTATTAAGGTTTATTTAATATAAAATAAAATATACTTAACTTGGGGGCCGGAGCGATGAGTCAGCAGTTAAGAGCACCTGCTGCTCTTGCAGAGGACTTAGGTTCAATTCCTAGCACCCACATGGCAATGTATAACAATCTATAATTACAGTTCCAGGGGATTTAGCCTCCTTTTCTAGCCTCTGCCAGCACCAAGTGCACACACAGTGCTCTTATATGCATGCAGATAAAACATTCATACATATAAAATAAAAACAAATAAGTCTTAAAAACTGAAACCCTAACTTAAGTGTCTTTGGATGCTGCTGCTTTGAAAGTAGCACCCATGACACTACACAGGTGCACCCGACTTTGCTGTTGGAAGGAGAAGATTAGCAGGAAGTTAGGGTACTAGCATTTCCCAAGGAAGATTCCTTTGCTTTTAGCTCTGTTTCATCCCATCTGCTACTGCACCTGGTGTTCTCAAATCCAAAGCCTCCGGTTGCTGGCCTGGTGCTGGAGGTGGAGAGAATCTGACTGGACAGCATTGAGGACAGCTTTGCAAGTCACTATTTTTAGCTTTATACCTCACTCCACCTTCTGAGGTGTACAGTACCTCCAAATCCCGAGCACTGAAGGGGTTCTGTAAGCAGAATAGTTTACTTCTGGTCAGCAACCTAGACTTTCTCTTTCTGTCTCTTGTTATTTACTCACATTTTGGTAGTATTTGGGAACGGAGACAAATCAGTTTAATTAACTCATTGTGTTTAGATGAACATTCCTTTTTTTTTTATCCTAGGCAACTGCTATTCATCTTCCATGACTGGTGTAGGCACCATATTATCTAAAGAGTTTATGTTCATGTCTGTAGGGTGGGTTAAGGGACCCTTCTCTGTTCTCTTATGATATCCTCTTCTTCGCTCTCAGCCATTAATGCTCTGAAATTGCCTATTTCAAGCATGACTGAGACACATCTTCTAGTGTTCTGGAGCTATGCCTCATTTCCTCCCATAGCCCTAGCTTGGGATCTGGTTCATAGAAGTACAGAGTGAATATGTGTCACTGGGATGAATGAATGAATTTAGACATAGCTAGAGGGAATAATCATCTAGAAAGAGAAATAAGCTGTGTGCAATTGGGCTGATATAAGGTTTGTTTCTTAAAAGCCATGTGTTGCTTTAAAGCTGTGGTCAAGAAAGTCCACCTAAGCACAATTTAAATCAATGGACAAATTTATCTGCTTCCATTCTGTACATTCAGGGGATGATTGACTATATCATGGCAAATCAGAATAATAGTAATGAAGACTAGGCAGTTATGTGGGGAAACATGTAAATGAAAACAATGCAATGCAAAATCATTTTAACTACATGGAGAAATGCAGAGAATGAGAGAAATAGAGCAACTGTTCAGAATTGTTACTGCCTCCGTGTTGTAATTATGCACATTTCTCTCCTCTCTTTCCCAAGGTTTTCATGGATTTTCTAGTGGAAGAATACATTTAGTACACAGTTTTTTAAAAGCTATTTAGAACTGAAGATCAGTATACAGAAAGACCAAAGAATGAAATACCCCAATGGATAGCCTGAGAATCAGTGCATTTGCTTAGCAGGGTTTGCAGTGAAAGGTGCACTGGCCACAGATCCTGTAGGGATTCACATCCCTGAATTACAAAGCAGGACCTAGCTAAGGAAGCAAAAAGAGGAGGTTCTTGGGTCTCAATTTACTACAAATCACAATATCATGGACTACCCTAAGAAACACAGGTCTAGACTCCAAACTTCAAAGACCCCTCCCCACAAAGCAAGTATCTGTGGAGCTATGTTCATTAGAACCCCATCCCTTCTAGACTATACTCTGGGTATCTGGGGTCCCAAATTCCCTGTCCAGATTTCTCAAGCATTTAGGAATTTTATTGTCTTATTATCCAAGTCTACTCATTAAGCCCAAGGGTAGCCTAAGGAGCTGGGGGAGCACAAAGAGGGCATGATACATGGGCTAATATTCATGTGTAGATAGACAGACAGACAGACAGACAGACAGATAGATAGATAGATAGATAGATAGATAGATAGATAGATAGATAGATAGGCTAGATGGATGGATGGATGGATAGATAGATGGATAGATAGATGGATAGATAGGTAGATAGATGGACATGTTCTTCTACAGACAAGAATAAAAAAGGTAGGGTGTGGTCTCTGGGTCTTTGGTTCCACATGTGGACAGTTGAGTCTAGTTGATAAGAGAAATAAACATTGGGGTTTTGAAGAAAGTAATTTTTTGTTTGTTTTGAGACAGGGTTTATCTCCATAGCTTTGACTGTTCTGGAACCTTCTCTGTAGACCACGCTGGCCTTGAACTCAGTCACCTACCTCTGCCTCCCAAGTGCTGGGATTAAAGATGTGTGCCACCATTGCCTGGCAGAAAGTGAATGTTTTAAAGCCTAAAGAGTGCTTAGAACTCAACTAATACAGCTCCATCATTTTACAGACAAGGAACAAAGGTTTAGAGAGGTGACTTGCCAGAGTTAACACTGCCTGCTGCAGACCAAGTCATAATGCATCCTAACTTCCTACCACTTTCTACTCCCTCCCAGAAGAATGGTGGCCTAGCTTCATGAAGTAGGAGGCAGATTGACTGTTCGTTGTTCAAGGCACTGTTCCTCAAAAAGGTGCCAGATCACTCTATATTGATGTTTGTTATCTTGGGTTTTCTATTGATGTGATAAAATCTTTTGGGGAGAAAAAGCTTTACTTCAATTTATGCTTCTACATGCACCCTCACTTTGGATCTTTGGATCACTAAAGGAAGTCAGGGCAGAAACTCAAGGCACGAAGTGACACAGAGGCCATAGAAGAACATTCTTTTCTAGCTTGCTCAGCCTGCTTTCCTATACATCCCAGGACCACCTGCCCAGGAGTGGTACTACCCCTAATAGGCTGTCCCTTCACACACCATTTCTTAATCAAGAAAATGTCCCATAGACTTGGCCTACAGGCCAATTTAGTGAAGGCATTTCCTCAATTAAGATTCTCTCTTCCCAAATATGTCTAGGTTTCTGTCAAATTGACAAAAACTGACCAGCACAATTGTTATCCATATACAACATACTGAGTGCTTAGTGACAGACCCTTGAGGTGGGATGCACCCTCCCTTTGGATCATAGGGTGCTATATCCTCCCAAACAAGGAAGAATCAGTCCAGTGTGAGAAGACTTAGCCAATACACTCTGCATCAGGACTCGGACATCACCCCCGCCCCCGACAACCCCACTGCCATTTTGAGTAGTGTAACACATCACAGAAATTCTTTGGAAGCAGAAATACTCTGAATGGTACACAGTAGATGCTCATTGATTGTTCATCATGATGATGATGATGCAGTTGAACTCCTTGAGCAGTTCTCTTTCCCAGGTTAGAGCCGAGGGTATAGTCAACTGAATAAATGTGTGCTGGGTTCCGAGATGGGTGCTTGTACGGAAACCAGACTCCTTGGAGCAGGTGATTAGCATTAGAGATGCTGAGGGTTTTGGCTTCTATTCTGTAGGCAGCTGGGGAGTCATTGAAATTTGGCTAAACATTTGATATTTGAGAATAACTGAGCTGGAAATTGGAAGCTGTCTTGTTGCTATAGAGTGCAATGAAGAGTTTTAATAACTGCAGTAAAGTCCGCTGTGGCCTTGATTCTCTGTTCCTTTAAGGGGACAAAAAAGACAACAGGTTGGTACCACTGTTATCAGCTGAACATGCACTTGGTGTCAGGCACTTTAAGCCTCAAAGCCATTCCATGAAGGGAGGAATTCTTGCCACTACCCCATACTTCCCCATTTACTGAATGAAAAATCTGAGGTTCTTAGATAGCAAGGTGATTTCTTTAGGATAAATGTGGCTAGCAAGCAGTCACTCAAGCAGGCAGACTCACTTAGCACCCTAGTAAAGGCCGTACTTTAGCACCCTGATGCTTGCCTGCTCTACCTTGATGGTGTGTGTGTGTGTGTGTGTGTACACTCATTCTCTGAAAAAAAATGCTCTTTTAAAATCATCCTCTCAACATAGATATGGATAAAATCCACAAGAAACCTAAGAATATATCTTGGCTCTCTCAGCTGAAGACAGAGCCTCATATATTCATCTCTGTGCCTTTTACAGCTCAGGCTGGGAGAGGACCTGAGGTGTGGGGTGACGAGGGAAGAAGACGACTTTCCAAATTCTTGTACTTCCGGGGTCCCCAGTTTTCCTTTCTTTCTTTTGCTCCCAATACAGCAGCTTCTCTGTCCTAACCTCCATTACACAAGTGCATGTACATACACACATGCACACATACTATCCATGTGACTAATCACTTGTCCAGGCATGTGTGCCTGTACAGCACACACTCTTCTCAGGGAGGAGAAGTGAGAGGGGAGTGGGCCTGGTTTTGTTCATTTCCTGGCTTTCCTCAGAGCTGGCCCTCACTCCATTCTCTTTCACCCCTCTTTTGTATCTGGGGCCATGCATAAAGAAGAAGACAGTCGGTACAGTAGAAAGGAGCCTAGCAGCTGATTCATTTACCCTCTTAGCTTGAGTCTGTTCATCTGGAAAATAAGCAGCGCGGACTAGGCAGTTGGCAAAGCCTCTTCTATCTTGTTAATAATGTCTGGCATTTGTCTGCTTGGTTCCAAAGAGCTTAATCATGCCAACAACTCTGTGAGGATCAACCTTGTATTACAAATGAGGAAACTGAGGCTCAGACTTAGAGAAATGAAGTAGCTTGCCTAAGTCACAGGGATGGTAAGTAGTAGAGACAATATCTGAACCTGGATGTCTCCGGCTGTTTCTGAAGCCACCCTCCAAGGAAAGCCGCACTCATTGTGATCACAGCTAGTTCTCTGACTCCAACACACCTTCAATGGCCCTTTGCTTGCTTAACTAGCCGACCAGTCCTCCTCCCTGTTGCTCCAACTGACTAAGCACTCATCATCATGGTCTTTGCACTTGTTGTCCTCCATGCATGAGTGAAACATGTGTGTTTTCATAACATACATTGGACCTCAATGTGGGGGAAGGGGAAAGAGTAGTGAGCCTATATTGACTCTTGTTTTTTTTTTTTTCCCTGTTTCTCTTTCAGGTCTGATGGTGAGAATTCCAGAACAGTCAGGTCAGTACCTCGTTTCTTTAGTAGTACTTGGGGGATGGGGCTAGGCCTGGGGAGGAGGTGTTTTCTGGTTGTTACTTTGGGATCTGTGGGTAGGGGTCAATGGCAGGGTTCATTACCCCATTGGTATTAGAAGTGGGTATGGAATGGAAGGGAGGACAGGGAGAATATGGCAGGCTTAGAGATGATGGTGTTAAAGACTGTCATTCAGTCCTTGCCATCCTAGGGGACTTGAGAGCTTTGCTGCACACCTCAGGGGCTCATAACACATCAACTCCAGACCCAAGAATTTTTCTATTTTCTTCTTCCAGGAGGGAAGGGAACAATGGACACTAGACTTGCCCCATCTTAGTTTCCCTTTGTCTTTAGATGTGATACATTCTAGATATTAAAACATATATGGTACACTGGGTGGTGGTGGTGCATGCCTTTAGTCCCAGCACTTGGGAGGCAGAGGCAGTTGGATCTGTGAGTTCGAGGCCAGCCTCATCTACAGAGTGAGTTCTAGGATGGCCAGGGCTACACAGAGAAACCCTGTCTCGAAAAACCCAGAAGGAAGGAAGGAAGGAAGGAAGGGAGGGAGGGAGGGAGGGAAGGAGGGAGGGAGGGGAGAGGGAAGATAATGGTGACAAGGAAGCAGTTTTGCATGCTTGGTTAAAAGTTTCTAAGCTTTGGTAAGGTTTAAAGATGATCTGTTGGCACTTGAGGAAACAGAACTGAAGCTGGAGTAAGACCAGGGCCCTTTGTGCAGGCCTCTGGCCCTCATCTGTCAGAAACCTCAGGAAGGCAGAAGTGTCAGAAATAGGGATAATGTAGGGATGGTGAGGCAGTTTAGGGTATGGTCTAGTCTTAGCATCTGGATTGGGAACTATGACTTTTGAGATAAGATGGGCCAAGGCAGTAGAGACATGTAATGGGGACAGTCTATGCTCTTTAGGCTTGCACTAGTAAATATGACATCTTTGTGATGGGTAGAAAACAGATCACTTAAGGAGCTATTCTTCCTTCTGAATGGATCAATTGGAAAAATGTTCCCTTTCTTGTGAACCTTGCTCACCAGGCTTCCCAGGTTGGTAAACACAGCATAAATAGGATGTTAGCCCCTATTCACTACCTCTCAGCTGTAAACCCTTGGGTGGAGCACAGCTTCCCCAACCATATGTAACAGCACAGTTCCTATCATGCCATGCACACTACTGGACATGGGCCAGGGTCAGAAGTTGTCTGTGTACAGACAGAATTTATCCTAGACCTTGCAGGAGGTCTGGGGTGAGCAAATTGGTACCCAGGTCCAAGGAGGAGGATGGACACATGCTGAGGCCAGCATTAAATCAGTGAGAATGTGGTGGATATAGTCAGCCCTGATGTCTGGGCAAGAGGTCTGTGATGGCACATAATTAATCCTTGCGTGCAGCCAAGGAGCATGGCCAGACACAGCTTGTTCTAGCACTTAGGATGGCACTTGTCTAAGAAAGGACACAGATCTCAATGTCCTTACTGTAGATTTGGAGAAAGACAACCTGGGATGACCTCAAGCCCCAGCCTCCCATAAGCATCTCTGTTAATGTACCTGCTAACTTGTTGAGGAACCAGACTGAACTCATCTCTAGTTGTCAGTTCCTCCTAGCTGGGAAGCTCCTGGAACTTTTAGTTCATGCGATTTAAAAATGACCATAATCATGAGTCATGTGATGACATATGTCGGGCCTTTATAACTTAGCAGAACTTGTCAAGGATTTGCTTTATTTGATCCACCCAGTGACACCGTGGATGGAACCTGCGCTGGCCTTATCATCTATGTTTTATAGTTGCGGAAACAAGCCAGGATTCAAACTCCAGTCAGCCTAGCACCAAGCCCAGATTCCTGCCTTTGCTGTCGCTATAGGACTTCTTAACAGCTTTGCAGATAATGACCATCCAAATATTAGTAATCATAATAACTATCATTGATTCTTCATATACTAAGAACTGTAAATCTAATTTTATTTAATGCTCACAGCAGCTGCATTAGGCATGGATTATGATGTCTGATCTGTAATTGAAGAAAAGGAGCCTAGTGTGGAGGCAAATGCCTTTTATCCCAGCACTTGGGAGGCAGAGGCAGGTGGATCTCTGTGAGTTTGAGAACAGCCTGGTCTACAGAGCAATTTCCAGGACAGCCAGGGCCACATAGCGAGACTCTTGTCTCAAAAACAAAACAAAAGCAAATGAGGAAAAGGAGATCCCAAGAGGGTCAGTGCCTTATCCAGGGAAAGAAGATCAATGGGGTGGGGCGGCATTCTTCTGAGGCATACTCTGACTGCTCTGGTTCTGAGGCTAGTGTTGATTTTACTCAGCTTTGCTTCCTGGTGTGTATACTAGGCTCATATTCAAGGAAGCTCTAACAGCTTTGAGGATTCAGCAGGCAGATCAAACTTGGGCTATGAGAAGGGCCTATAGCAGTAGCACATATAAAGCAAGATCTTGCAAAATAGTGGGCAGACCCTTTAATTTGGAACCACAGTTGGATGGGGCTCTCTGAGGATACTTGTAGGCCCCATGCATACATCCTCGGGTTCACTACAGTTAGGGAGTGCTTCTTGGGGTAGACTATACCTAAACATGCAGGGCTACACAGGACTGACTTTACATAAGGAGAGTCCATGGATGTAGAATCAGGACTAGGAAAGCAAGGGATGTGTTTAAAGCCAGGGACCAGTCAGTTGGGCTAAAACAGACATGAGCAGGAAAGCACTTCTAAAGGTAAGAACCATGATTGGGACAAGGATATGTGACACATCTCTTCAGGCATGTCCAGCCTTTTGACTTTATGACATAATGTCATCTACAAAGTTCATACAGGGGAACCATGTAAACTGATATTTACAAAACAATGAAAAAGAATCTCAGCTGGGGAGAAGGCTCATTTGGTAAAGTGCATGCTAGGTAGGTGTGAGGACCTCTGGGTGATGCCCAGAAGCCATATAAAAAGCTAAGCATGATGGCATGATCTGGGGATCACAGTGCTAGGGAGACAGATTTCTGGAACTCACTGGCCAGTCATCCTGACAAATCAGTGAGAGAGCTTGTCTTAAAATAGACAACAATTGAAGAAGACACCTATTTTCAGCCTTTGGACTACAAACACACACACACACACACACATCTGCACAGGTGCACATATGCATGCACACACACAACCAATCTCATAATGTTTTCAATAAGTTCATAATTTTGTGGTGGCCTCATTTATAGCTATCTTGGGGTGTGGGTGGCCTCCAAGCTGCAGATTGTCCACCCCTGAGTGCTGAGAAGCTAAGGAAAGTAGGCTCTGTGGCACAGAAAACGGGGAGAAACTTTGGATCCAGGCTAAGGCCTCCATTTGGGGCTAGGTTGCTTTCTAGTTATTTGACTGGGCAAATTGGTTTGTCTCTTGTAAACCCTAACTTTCTTCATCCAGTAAGCACCTGCATTCATGAGTGTGCACATATATGTGCACATGTGTGAATGGAGAAGATTTGGGTGGTAGGGGAAAATGCAGGAAGAAGACCAGTAGGCCTCAGCTACTGAATAGCAAGGAGTGAACAGCACGGCAGGTAGACCGCAAATTACCCATGTTGGGGCCCAGGCTTTAGGGCCCTTCACTATTCAGTACAAGAGTGTAATTAAAGCTGGGGCAGGGGGCCAAGATAGATGCTTGGGGTTTCCTGTATATCCAACAGAATTTGTCAGACATAAAGGCACCTTAAACCAAAGTCCAGATTAAGACTGGCCATAGCTAAAGATCACAAATCTATCAGCATATCCTGCTTCCAAGCTATCTGACTTTTGCCATCACTTAAATACTCTGGACCTTTGTTTCTCTTTTATAAAATGGTTCTGACTTCACTGAGTTGGAGGAAGTCGAAGTAACCCTATGTTCAACATCAAATAGCAGCTCAACCAACAGTGCTACAGCCTCCCTTACAGTAACTCGTAGTTTTATGATATAGAGTCATGCTGCAAAATGTAGACAAGTATAGAACTTAAAAGCAGACAGTCAGGAGGGGCTAGACTGATCTCATCAGCAGAAGGTAAGGGAGTTCCAGATGTCTCAGAGGCATTCGTGGCTGTAAGGTCAGGCTGGAACTCCATGGCCTAGGGGACCAGGCTGAGGTTGCTAGGCATGCAATGATAAGAGCAAGAGGAGGTGGCCTGTTGCTAGGGAAGGAGGGAGGGGGTAGGGGAGCCACTGACACCCTCTGAGCCAGGGACATCCCCATGGCAACAGAAGCCACTGGTGTCTGGAGAAGTGGGAGGAGGAGCAATGGCTGGCTTTGTTCCCAGAGGAGGCCTCCCACTCTGGGCCTCAGTGTCCCTATCTGTCCCACTGAAAATTTGGTTTAGGTATATTTGAAGATTCTTCCTTGTTTTGACCTCCTAGGATGACTAAGACCTTACAATCCTTCCTTGGCTTCCCCCATCCACATATCTAAGATACTGTAACCAATCCCCAGAGCCGCCCTAGCTATGTCCAGGCCTTCCTTCCCATATGCTTCCTGTTCAGCTCTGCCTGGCTACCCACCCTGCCCAACTTTCTGTTCCTACTGCTTCCTGTGCCTCCAGCCTTTTTCACTTACTGCCTGCAACATGTTCTCTGTCTGGGAGGGGGAAGCAATTCCCACCTTGTACAGTGTGGGAAGCCTGGCCCCCATCCACCCAGATTGCTTCCTCCATCCTAGGCTTCCAAGATGTCAAAGGTCTGATGACACCCCCCCCCCCCGCCATTTGTGATTACTGTTGCAATTTATTGAGCTATTTCTAAGAGCTGGGGTCTCCACATGATATTTGGCAGGTATATTTATGGTGACATATTGTGATTCCCCACTTTACATAAGACTGTATCGGGTAAGCTCCTGGGATTTGTCTGAGATCCTTCTGGTACCCTGTGGTGGGTCTAGGTTTAGAACTTGTTTCTGTATCATTCCTTCTGCCCCTAGCTTGGGGTGCAGGTGTGGTTTTTTTCATCTTAAGCAGCAGCAACCCTACCAAATGATGGCTGGATACTTTATATGTAGTCTCTTAGTTTGTCTTCACTTATACTCTTAAAGGCTATATTTTCAGGTTATTTTACAAACCAAGATTCTGAGGCTTAGAAAGCTAAGTTAATTTGCCCCGAGGTAAGAGTTAAGGTAAGAATCTAGATCATCAGATTTGTAATTACTGCAGTGTTGTGAATTTAGCCTGATTGCTTTCCTGAAGCATGAAAAACATTCATTCCCTAAGTAGCAGACCTGGGTTGGACAATTTGTTTTTGAGGAGGGGTGACACAGAGAGAGGTAATTATAGGACCCCTGCCCACAGGAAGCTCTTAGTCTAGGGTTGCTACAGACAAAGATAAGTTAGTTTTAGAATGTGCCAAGGTAGATGGCCAGTGTGTAAGAACAAGAGTCTGGAGGGATTGATCTGGCTTCTGATAAAAAGACAGAAGGAAGGACCAAGGGGACCTGGGTAATTTTCCCAAAGGGGGAACTTTTTCTGGAAGCTCCAGAGAGATGAGTTAGGGCAAATGGTTCCTCTTCTCCCCTTCCTCTCTGGGTTCTCCTGCCTCCGCTTGGCCCAGCCCCCGGAAGTGGGTGACCCCTAAGCTGGCTGAGTGCCTGGTTGGCACCAAAATAAACTTGCCTTCCCTCTCTTTCCCTCCCCTTGCCTCTGTCCCCTCTGTCCTGGCTTTAATTAGCAGCCCTAGGGATGAGTCACTTGGCAGCTGGGGAGGGAGTCTATGCAGAGCCCAGTTAAGCTTCGACTCTTGCCCTGAGCCTTACAGGCAACACCACAGTGTTCATATGTGTGGGTGTGTATTACTGCATGTCAGGGAGGCTCTGCATCACTGCTGCTGAGAAAAGTGCAGGGGCAACTTTGCATGCTGCCTCAAGGCCATGCATGTCAGGGTGTCTGCACATAAGCAAATCTGGTGGTTGCTGCATTTGTCTCTGTGTGTCACTGAGTGTCTCTCTGTGTGAACGTCTGGCTGTAATGTGTGGCTATGATAGCAAGTGTCAGGAAATGAGGGAGGGAGCTTTTGGGCTAACAAAGACAAATGCCATAATAATTGCAGTCACTTCTCCTAATGTTTTCCCTTATACCAGCCCTATGCTTGTATTCCCAAATTTCACTTGTCTTAGTTTGGATACATCTTGTTGCAGGGAACAGAAGCTTAATCAAGCTAGCTCAAGAATAGTGAGGGGAGGATTACACTGAGGCTATACCTCACAGAATTAAGAACAGTAAATTAATGGCAGCCATGCTTTTTCACCACCAAAATCAAGACCAGAAGTCAAGAACAAGATTGCTCTTTGACTCTGTGAATCTCTTTGACCTATGTCTTGTTATTATCCCTCATAGCTTGCTTGACCCCTCTCCTCATCTCCTCATCTCCTCATCTCCCCCCGCCCTCTCTCTTTCTCTCTCTCTCTCTCTGTGAAAATTCTTTTCTATGGCTTCCTCTGCTGCTGGGCACCCTAGCATGGTCACAACCTAGAAGCTATGTGATTTAAGGTTCCTATCATCTAACTGCAAAGATCCTGTTCAGCCTCTGGTAATACAAGACAACAAGGTGGATTTCTGTTTTCTTGAAAATGGATGAGGGTGGAGAGAAAGTACTTAGAACCTGGTGTTTCTTTTGTACTGAGCAGGGTTTTTACATGCACAGAAGGGAGGTTAGCAGTTGAGTGTGGCTGGGCGGTGATGGTGCACGCCCTTAATCCCAGCACTTGGGAGGTAGTGGCAGGTGGATCTCTGAGTTCTAGGCCAGCCTGGTCTACAGAGTGAGTTCCAGGGCAGCCAGGGCTATACAGAGAAACTCTGTCTTGAAAACAAACAAACAAACAAACAAACAAACAAAAGGAGTTGAGTGTGGTGGCACATGCCTTTAATCCCAGCACTTGGGTGGCAGAGGCAGGAGTTTGAGGCCAGCCAGGTCCTCAGGATGAGGTCCAAGACACCCTCACCCTGAAAGAAACTCTGTCTCAGAAAACAAATGAGAACAAAAATTTGAGGTCAGATGTTAAGATTGCCCATCCACTGAGTTTTTGGTCCCTACTTAATTCCAGGTGACCTTTGTTCTCTGTTTTCAAGTTCCATGTTCTTATATCAAAATACACTATTATATGTAAAACTAATTCTTAACTTTTTCTTATGATGTTTGTATTGAACCAAAACCTCATGAATCCTAGGCATATGCTTTATTCCTGAGGTATCCTGCCCCTGCCTGCTTCTTTATTTTAAGTCAAAATACCTTTTAAACTCTTTTTTTTTTTTGAGACAGTCCCACTATGTATCCCTGGGTAACCTGGAACTCTCTATGTAGACACAGGTGGCTTTGAACTCCGATTGAGAGCATTCCGGAGTGCTGGAATTAAGGGCATGTGCCACCATGGCCAGCCCAAAAATACCTTTCAAGTGCACAGTGCAAATGACCACTGCTACCAGTTTGTGGCAGTTTTCATAGCCTCAGAAAAACTGACATAATGTTCCTGGTCACTTTAGAGATTTTTCTGTTTTGTTAGTTCCATGACTAAATTTATAATTGTTTGTAGTATATAATTACAGACACACATTATCAATATTACCAGCGTGATGCTTGAGCTTACTTTTCCATTAATACAAACCCTGAAGTTTTTACATTAATTACAGAGGGAATTAATGACCACTTAGACAAGTTTTCACCTATTAATAAAGAAGTAGGAACCAGCTGTGCCAGTAATGACTGGTCTCCAAATGTGAGGGCAATGCCCATAGCTCTGAACTGGACCCTGACCTAGCATCCTCTGGCTGAAACTAGAGTCTTCTTACCACCTCATCTGGGGCCTTCTGGTTCTGGTCCAGCAAGAGATGCTGATATTATTTTTAATAAATATGACCACTCTATTATTACTGTTAAGTCTAAGTGACAGAGATTATCCCAGGCTCTGGCAGAGTCTCTTTCAGCTCCTCTTCTTCCTTTGTTTTTATTGTTCCAAATATTAATTATTGCTTTGGTTCTGAAAATATCTATTGAATTTCAGGTAGTGTTAGAGACTACTTGACATACATTATCTTTAGTCTTCATGACCATTCTGCCAAGTAGGGGTGATTTAAGAGTGGGGAAACATATCTAGAGGAGGTGAAGTGACTTGCCAGAGCATCAATGTATTCATTCATGCATTCTGTCTTTCATTCAAGGATGATTTACCGAGTTCCTACCAATACCAGTTGATTCAATGTGGCAAATAAGATGGTGCACAGTAAAGTGATGGGCCCTGTGCTGGACTCCACTGTCTGGTTAGGAAACAGAAAATGACCCACAAGTATAAGAGAAGTGTGATGTGATGTGGAAGCATCAGTCTTAGTGCCAGGGATGATTCCCAAGCTGATGGTCCAAACTGAGACTTGGAAGATGGATAGAAGTGATCTAAGGGAGGATGAAGTGGAATGAGATGAAATGGACAATATTATAGGCTGGAAGTATGGGAGGCGTGGTTGGAACCTGGATTTGTGAGAAACTAAAGCTTCGTCTGCGGTGGGAGTGGATTGTTAAGAGAAAGTATCTGGAAATTAGAAGAGTGTACTTTAGGAGGCTGGAACTGGAGCCCTCGTCAGTTGTACCCACTGCTAGAGAGCTACAGGGCTCAGCAGAGGTGTTTCCATGCTTCCTGGCCTCCTGGAAATGTGTCCTGGGTGGGTCATCCTCACTGTATTGTAGTGGCTTCAGTGCCCTCTAGTGTTCACTGGCCCATCTTGCAGCTGTTCTGTGTACATCGTCTCCCACCAACATATATAGCCAGCTGAGCCTGTGCTAGGTGCTGGGGACATTGGGATGAGTGAGACACCTGTTCTTACAGATTTCCAAATTTAAGTAGACGAAACTGTGAACAGTGTTGAGAGAAGGTAGCTGAGAGACGAGCAGTGTGGAAGGCCACTAGGGAGGTGATCCACCCTGCCTAGGTGGGATCAGGGCAGGTTCCCAGAGGATACAGCTTCTAGCTGACTTTTGAAGACTATTGAGGTGCAGAGATGGCTCTAGGGGCCCAGAGGGAGAGCACAAGTTAAGGTGAAGCATGGAGCAGCTGAGTATGCCTGGGAATTAGAAGTAATTCTGTCTGGGTGAGGTGCAGGTTGGGGATGTGGGTGGGGAATGTGGTACATTTCTGTAACCATAATGCTGATAAGATGCAGGCGGGAGGAGCTCAAGTGTAAGGCCAGCCAGGGCTCTGAGGCAAAACCCTATCTCAAAAAAAAAATGGAGAGAGACAAAGATTAGCTGAAGGTGGGAGATGGGATCTAGGTCACCTAGGGACCTATGATACCTGCTACTAGTTTATTTGCTGGGTATTTAATGCATGGAATCAAATTCAAAGCTTCTTTACCCTTTGAAATCACACATCCATCTTGGTGTCTGATGAAATCTAGAGAATATATTTCTCTGAGAATATTTTCCATACAACTCCAGGGGCTTTACTCCCTCCCACACCTACCAATGAACCACAGACTTCCAAACTAACCCTAGTATAAGTAAGAAAAGCCTATTATGGTCTCCAAGGATTTACAATATTGAACCCCTCCTGCACCTCCAGCCTCACATGTGTCTCTGCAGTTTTCCCTCAGTCACACTGGCCTCTATGAAGTTCCTGGAAGCAGCACCTCAGGTCTTTTCTTCTGTATAAAATTCTTTCTCCTTCTTGTCTCCATGTGAACATAATGTCTGTCTCCTCTCGGACATAAGCTTCCTGAAGACAGGACATTATCTACCTTTAGAACCCAGCACTGTACCTAGTCTACAGTATCTGCCAGATGAAGGACTCACTAGTACCCTGTAGCTGGATAAAGCTCCTCACCCTGAATTCATTCAGTTCCTTGTGAGTCATTATATAAGTTTATGTAACATGCTAAGATATGCCTGAATCACACAAAAGCAGTTCATTAACAGGTAGTTTCCTAGAATTCTTCCCCATCCCTAAAGAAAATGGGCTTCTCAAAAGTCCCCCTCTGTCCATTGAGAGAAGGGTCAGACTCTCTTGCTCAAGTGAGGCTCTTCCGTTATCATGGGCATACTTGTGCCTATGGAATCTTGACAAGAACCTATGAGGTAAGCCAGGTGTGGTGGAACATGCCTGTAATTCCTGTACTCAACAAGCTGAAACAGGAGGATTGCTGTGAGTCTGAGGTCAGTCTGGGTTACATAACAAGTAGCAGGCCAGCCCAAGGCTATGTAGCAAGATCCCTGTCTCAAAAAATGACAAATGAAAAAACAGCGCTGTGAGGTAACAGCATGGTGGGGTAGCACATGCCTGCAATCTCAGGACTTGAGAGGCTGACGCAGAAGAATTATGAATTTGAGGCAAGCCTGGGCTACAGAGCAAGACTCTTTCAAACAAACCCAGTCAAACCTCTGGAGTAGGGAATTGTCAATGCTCTTCGTTAGATAACCAAACTAAGTCTCAGAGAAATAAACCCGGACAAATGATTACACTGAACTTACTAGGCTCCACAGTGAGGAGGTTTTAGTCTCCCCAGAGAGTAAAAGAGGCTTGCCCAAGGTATATCAGCAGCCTTACTGTCAGGACTACAATTTCTGTCCTCAACCTCTGCCAGGCTAAGAGAAAGGTCTGGGTCAGAGGAGAAGCAGCTGCAGGATCTGAGAGAGGTGAGGTTGAAGTAACTGAGAGTGGTAGGTAACCTGCAGTCTCAGGACTTGAGAAGCTCAAGCAAGAGAATTATGAATTTGAGGCAAGCCTGGGCTACAGAGAAAGACCCTTTCAAATGAACCCATCTGCATCTCTGGAGTAGGGGATTGTCATTGCTCTTCTATAAGTAACCAAACTGTGTGATCTATAGAACAGAGGAGACTTACAGAGGTCCCACGGATGCCAGGCTTATAGTGGTTTGGAGGGCCTCTCTCTTGCTAGCTGCCTTGGCTTTCTTCAGATGAGCCAGTTGTCCTGGTAGGGAGACAGGAAGGCTGGTCTGTGGCCTGTCATCTCCTATTTCTTCTGGATCACTGACCACCCTGGCCCTTCCCAGGAGCCTTCTGCTCCAAACAGCCAGGAGCCTGGGCTCTGGGGCCATGGAAGGCTGGAATGCTCAGAGTTAGACCCATGTTCCTTTTTTAGGAATGTTCTCATCCCTCAGACCCTCAAAATTCTGTTGTCTCTGATGCTACCCATATAGACAGTAGAGATTGCCACGTGGGTAGACAGGGTGCCCTGATAGATCAACAGTGCTGAGATTCTTTTGCTCCTTGTCCAGGTGTTGTTGCACCTGTAGAATCAGGATGGACAGTCTTCCTGGATGAACCACCTCTCGATTGTAAATGGCATGTGCTTTTCAGTTGCTTTGTTTCTGCCAATGTAGAAAATAACAGAAGCGAATGAGAGCTCAATATAGTCATAAAGAATAGTGTTCCTGGCCACACCCTCATATCAGAAACTGATCTGGATTTTACTTGATATGGACTGTTCCAGGACAGTCTATATATGTCTGTAAATGTGCTGAAATGAGGATGCTTGTGAAAAGCTTCTGCTAAAAGATTTCTGTATGTACAAAATAGTAATAAGGCTGAGAGTGCAGACTTCAGATTTTGGAGTAGCCCAATTAAGCCCTAATCTTGGGGAGCTGCCACTACTACTACTAAGCTTTTGTATCTCAATTGTCTATAGAGGGTAATCAAATAGGCCCTGGGACACAAACATTTTAGGATGAGACAAGTTGTTTGTGGTGATTGCAGAGGAGATACACATGGGAGAAAGACAGCCCTGGGTCTGGCTGTGAAGAATAAGAGAGCTCTCTAAACTGCTTCCTCTTGTTAGGAATTCCCAGCCCTTGAAGAGAGAGCAAGGAAGGAGCAAAGTTTCCAATTGCAGCCTGGCCTACAGCCCAGCTGGCCTGGCCCCTCCTCCTTGGCTCCTCCTTCTAGGGAAGGGCTGAAAAAGAAAGGGTGGGAGTAGTAACCGGGTAGCACTGGCAGGGGGTAGGGAGGGGGACTGCCCCTGGGACAGGTCCAGACTCATGGAACCCCCCTGGAGGAGCAGCAGGTAGGAACCTGGGCCACTTAGCTTGATCCCGTTCTTCCTGCTCAGACCTAGACCCACTGCCTGGGCTGCTGATTCAGCTGCCTTCTAGCTTCCTGGTTTCTGGCTCCCTTTTTGTACTCTTGAAGGCCTTTGGTTTAGGAGAGGGAGCCGACTTGAGTGAGTAGGTTGGTGGGCATCTGAAAGGCAGCCGGGTAAGGACCCAGGAGGCCGAAGCAGCACAGTCTGTGGCCTATGAGAGATGGCCTTCGTGACTGCCCTGGCATTATCCTAGCACACCGGCAGCCTGCATGCTCCAGCCACTGACATTCTGATACCAGCATTCCAGCAGCCTAGGGGTGCCTGAAGCTCAGATGCAGTGAGACATTGAATCAGGGAGCAGTAGTGACTAGCACATAGAGGGTACTTGAGAAACAGCCACTCTGATGATAACAGCTATTTGGAGTTTCAGATATGAATTCTTGTGTTCAGAGTTTCTCCTTAAAAATTTGGGTATCTTCTGATGTGTAATGCATTAGAGAGTGGGCAGCTGGCCTTAACTACAGCCCCATTTCTGACTTTTGCTTGAACTCTTGAATGGCCAATACCTTTAGGGGCTTATGGAGACAGGGGCTGGCTGACCTGGAGGTGCAGGTTCCACTTTCAGCTCATCCTGTCTGTGGCCACCTGCGTTGGATAGGGCAGGGAGAAGGCCTTTAGCCCCCCTACTTACTGTCCCTCCTCTTCCCTCTTTCCATTTTCTGGACTTTAATCACATCAAGCAGGTGCCAGAGGGGCCTTTAGACTGTGCGCTAGGGGTGGGGGTGGGGTGCAGCAGAGGGGTGGAGTGTGGGCCCAGCCTTGGGATGTATGGGGGACAGTAATGGCCTTGAAAGCAAAAGATTCCTCCTTGGAACCACCCTGTCCTCTACCTTGCCTGCCCTTCCACCTCTAGCTCTGAGTCCTATCCTGTCACCAAGACCACTGAAATCCTGTCAGTCTTCTCTGCCCTCAGCCCCCTCTGCTCTGATATTCTCTGGCTCTCCCTGACTTCTCTCTGTGTCTTTTGTCTGGCCCTTTCTCTGTTTCCCCCTTCCTCTTTCTCCTTTTCTGTCTCTTTCGGTTTCTCTCTGTCTTCTCCTCTGCTCCTTCAATGCCCCACCCCATCCTAACCTGCCCCAGGCCCCTCTTCCCTCCTCCCCTCCCTTCACATGAGGGGTTTTCTCTAAGGGGAACCCTTGCATCCACCCATACATCTTTTCCTTCTCTTTCATCCTCCCTTCTGCTTTCCTTCCTACCTTCCCCTGTGGTGTCTGGTGTGAGGAGGGCTCCTTTTTCCCTTCCCTGCTGTGGTGTCCCAGCGTCTCTCAGTGACCCAGGTCCCCACGGAGTCACCTGGAACACAGGAGGCCCAAGCCTGGCTCTCGTCTCTACTGCCCCCTGTTGTCATTGTGTTCTGTTTGTGGTTGAGTGCTGTCCTCTCTTTCTTGACTTTGTGGTTTTTTTCTTTTTCCTTCCTTCCTTCCTTCCTTCCTTCCTTCCTTCCTTCCTTCCTTCCCTCCCTCCCTCCTTCCTTCCTTCCCTCTCTTCTTCCCTCCTTTCCTTCCCCTTCCTCCTCTCTCCCAGCATGCCTCCTTCCTCCCTTTTTCCTTTCCTTCCTTTTCTTTTCCTCCCACCTCCCTTTCTCCCTGAACTCTTCCCTCTCACCCTCCTTTCCTGTCTTCCCCTCTCCCATCATATCTTCCTTCCTTTCCTTCCTCCCGTCCCTCCTCCCTGTCCTCTCCTCTTCCTCTCCTGTGAGCCTTCCCTTTCCCCATTCCCTACTCACTCTTACCCCCTTGTCCCCACTGCCCGCCTTGCCTCTCCCCTCCTTCCCTGTCTCTTTCTCTGTCTCTCTTTCCCTGTCTCTTGCTGTCTCTCAGGTCCACAGCGTCTCATACTCTACACCAGTATTGCTGTCCTACTCAGGTCCTTGACTCCATGAAGCTTACCCCCTCAGGCAGGCTGGCAGAGAGCAGGTAAGAGCTAGACCTATCCTCCCCCAGTCCTTTCCCCCTTCCAAACCAATATGCACCATCATTGCCAGACACCCCCAACCCCTGCCCCGTGTCCCTTAGTCCCCCGTGTGACTGTGGAGTGGTTTTCTGAATGTGTTTCTGGAGACTAAAGAGGACCTTTGGAATCTATTTGTACTTTATCCTTTTTAAAAGAAATCCATCCTTAGAGGCCTGCCTCCATAGGTGGGAGTGGTTGGTTTTGGAATATGTGACATCTGAAGGATGTTCAGGTCTGCCTCCATAGCTGGGAGTGGTTGATTTTAGAATATGTGGCATCTGAAGGATGTTCTGAATTATGAATAGGAGACTGCCATTTGGGTAGACTGTAGAAGGATTTTTAGGCAGAGAGAAGAGTCTGCCTACATTATTTTCAAGTTAATCAGAAATATTATTTTATATTTCTGATTAGAATTCAACAAGAGGAAGTTTTAACAGTGATATCAAAAAATGGAGGTCCAGCAATGTGGTGTCTTACACCTTGGTCCCAGTACTCAGGAGGCAGAGGCAGGTGATCTCTGTGAGTTCAAAGCCAGTCTGGTCTACACAGTGAGTTCAAGGCTGGCTGGAACTACAAAATGAGATTCTGCCTCAATAAACAAACAAAATATCTTATATTTAAAAGGAAGTAAGAATGGATAGACTATTTAAAATAAATTAATTTAGGAGGCCATTACATCTCACAGCCCATGAGGTATGTCCATAGAGGTCCTAGAAGAAAATCTGTAGTCTCCAGTACTTCATTTTGTGTGGTGCTGGGAACGGAGCTTAGGGCTTCACAAGTGCTAAGCAAATACTCTATAATAATACTATAGTACTATAGTCCCAGCCTTTCTGGTGCTATTATTAAAGAACAAGACAGGACTAATTATTCCCCTTAAGGAGCTAGAAAAAGAACAACAAAGGGAAAACAGAATACACTAATTATTGTAGATGAAGCCAGAAATCAGTGAAACAAAAAACAAAAGTTTTGATCCTCTGGCAGATATGACTGTAGAAAAGGCAAAACTTGTAAGTGGAATAAGATTTTTTAAAAGAGGATTTACCATAGATTTTGAGGAGAATTTTTAGAAGTTATAAGAAATGTTTTCTCTGTGTGTGTGTGTGTGTGTGTGTGTGTGTGTGTGTTGTGTGTGTGTGTGTTGTGTGTGTGTGTTGTGTGTGTATTTATACCAAGAAACATGAAAATGCAATTTAACTGGGTGATTTTCTAGGAACACATAAATTACTGCAATTACCTACAAGAGGACAAAGAACCTGATTAGGATGGAAAAGTAAGGGATACATTGAACAAAATTGGTCATTTTTTTCTCTTGAGAAATAATACCATGTCTAGTTGTTTTTCTGGAGGTCCTGAAAGTCCTAGCAAATTTTGCAAGGTTGAGTAATAAGAAAAGACAACCATCTTCCCAGTTCATGCTGTAAGGCTAGGTAGGCAACTGGCTGTTCAGTGACACACCTGCAGTCCTCAGGCCACTCAAGAGGCTGAAACAAGAATGCCTCATTAGAGTAGGTGTTCGAAGTCAGCCTGAGGAATGGAGAGAAACCCTTTCTCAAAAACAAAACAGACCAGGACTGGAGATATAATTAAATGGAAGAACACAAAGCTCTGGTTTTTTAATCCCCTTGCTCTCAAAAACAAAACATAACAAAAAATTATATATCAGTGAGCAACTAGTTTGTTTGTCTGTTATCTATCAAGACTGGGAATTAGATGCAGGGATTTGTGCATGTTAGACTGAGTTATGTCTGGGATTTCAGACATGTGCTCCTTACCTGATATAACGAATATTTTAATAAAATATTAAATAGAATTCATTTGAGTATTAAAAGTATATCTTTCTTGGCTTGGTGGCATAGGTTTATAATCGTAGCACTTGGAATAGAAGGTAGAGGCTGGAAGATGAAGGACTCAAGGTCAGATTTGGCTACATAAACAAGTTTGAACCAAATCTAGACTTCATCAGACAGACAGACTATCTTAACAAATGAAGGCTCCCTAGGAGTTCAGGATTGTTAACATTAAGAACCCTGGGGACAGCCGGGCAGTGGTGCAGTGGTGACACACACCTTTAATCCCAGCACTTGGGAGGCAGAGGCAGGTGGATTTCTGAGTTTGAGGCCAGCCTGGTCTACAGAGTGAGTTCCAGGACAGCTCGGGCTATAAAGAGAAACCCTGTTTCGAAAAACCAAAAAAAAAAAAAAAAAAAAAAAGAACCCTGGGGGCTAGAGAGATGATCCAGTGGTTAAGAATATTTGCTCTTCCAGAGGACCTGGGTTAGATTTGCTAGGCAACTCACAAACTTCTGTAACCCCACTTCCAGGGGATGCCCTCTTCTAGCCTCTGTAGGCACCAGGCATGCATTTGGTGCACAGACATACAGCAAGCAAAATACTCATACATTAAAATAATAATGATAAATTAGGAACTCTGCTATTGTAATTTATTACAATGTTTCTCTTTTATAGAAAAGATTGTTTTATGAATGCTAGAAAATGTTCTGATACATTTACAATATTTTCTCTTGCTACATTGGAATAACTTGTTACATAAGCTAGGAATTAGTGACAGTTTCCTTAAATTGGTAAAGGTTTGTTTTTATCAGAAATCAGAGACAATCAAAAGTAACAATGAAAAGCACTTAATACATTTCCATTAAATTCAAAAACAAAGAATGATTGCTATCACGATTACTTAAAATTTTTTTTGAAATTTTAACCTGTGATTTTTTTTTTTTTTTTTTTTTTGGTTTTTCGAGACAGGGTTTCTCTGTGTAGCCCTGGCTGTCCTGGAACTCACTCTGTAGACCAGGCTAGCCTCGAACTCTCGAACTCAGAAATCCGCCTGCCTCTACCTCCCAAGTGCTGGGATTAAAGGCGTGCGCCACCACTGCCTGGCGACCTGTGATTTTAAAAATAACTTTTATTGAATTTGTTATATGATGATTTCATATGTATATACATTTCATTACAATTATAAACAATGGTATCTAAAAAGAAATGAGTTGTATAAATATTAGAATGAATCATAATTAGCATTATTTGAAGATGATATGATTGTCTAGTCAAAGAGAATAAAATGAAAGCTTCCTTCAATAACAGAAATTCCAGTGTGATAGATTCATACAGGGCAAATATGTACTCAAGACATTAGCGTCTCTGAATACCAGTGACATCTAACTAAATGACAGAATAGAAAAGGATACTTTTGCAGGGTGATGGTGGCTCACACCTTTAATCCCAGCACTTTAATCCCAGCAGAGGCAGGCAGATCTCTGAATTCGAGGCCACCCTGATCTACAGAGCTAGTTCCAGGAACTAGCTAGCTACACAGAGAAATCCTGTCTTGAAAAATAAAAAATCAAAAGAAAAAAATAAAAAGATACTATTTACAGTAGTAAAAAAAAATAATTTACAAACTCCCTAGAAATTTATATGAAACAGGAATTTTTTTTTGTAAAGGGCTGCAATTTTTTTTTGTTTTTTAACAATAGGTATGTGCAGAGTTTTATTTTATAACACAAACTAATCTATTAATTAATTTTTTTGCTGAATTTTAAATTTTATTTATTTTATCAGTTCATATTTTTGCAAAGGGCTGCAAATTTTTATTGAAGGCTGGAAGACTTGACTGCATCAAGGATTACCTCCTATTTGAGGATGAAAAGATTTTCCATATGGTGAACAAGGATATTTTCCCCTAATTTGATCAAAATGTTCAGTGCAATTTGGCATAAAAAAATCTCAATGATATTTTCTACGGTATTAAGCAATTACACTTTGAAGTTCCTTTGAAAAGGAATATAATTAAGAAATTTTTGAAAAAGAGGAATAATGTAGGAGATTTACCTACTAGATGGATGCAAACCTTACCATAAACGTGCACATTAACGAACTGGAAAGATGACTCAACAGTTAAGGGCACTGTTTGCTCTCACAGAGGGCCTGGGTTCAATTCCCAGCACCCACATGGTGACTCACAACCATCCATAACTCCAGTTCTAGAAGATCTGATACCCTCCTCTGACCTCCACAGGCCCAAGGCATACATGTGATGTGCAATATAAGATAAATAAATCTAAAAAAATTAAGACTACAGTAATTACAAATATCATATCCTCCCAGAAATAGAGGAATATATAAATGGAATGGAGGAGGGAGTTTAGATGTAAACCCATAAGTTGAAGTGGGAAATTCATTTGTTATAAAGATGACATTTCAGATCAGTGACACGTATGAAGACATGGTTGTAGAATTGCAAGAAAGAAATCTGGAATATTTTAATTATAATATTCATATAGCCTTGCAATGTGAGGCTTTAAGAACCTGAGTGGTGTGCACGCCTTTAATCCCAGCAATCAGGAGGCAGAGGCAGATGGATCTCTGTCAGTTCAAAGCCAGTCTGATCTATAGAGTGAGTATGTAGGACAACCAAAGTTACATAGTGATACCCTATCTTGAAAAAACAACAGCAACAACAATGAAAATAAAGCCTATGAGTCAAGCCTACTGTGATGGTGCATGCCAGCATCCCAGATACTCACCAAGCTGAAACAGAAGGATTTCATGAGGTCAGGAGTTCAAAGCTAGCAAGGGCAACATAATGAGCTCCCAGATCCCTTCTCAAAAAAAAACAAAACAACAACAAAAACCAAAATAGGAGCTATAAAATAGAGTAATATTTTTTTCTTCATTAACATGTAAAACTTCTTCTGTGTGGAGAAAGATAATGTATATGCATTAAGATATTAAATAACAAGCCAGGCAGTGGTGGCACACGCCTTTAATCCCAGCACTTGGGAGGCAGAGGCAGGCGGATTTCTGAGTTCTAGAGTTTGAGGCTAGCCTGGTCTAAGGAGTGAGTTTCAAGACAGCCAGGGCTATACAGAGAAACCCTGTCTCGAAAAACAAAACAAAACAACAAAAAAAAACAAGACATAAATAACAAGGCACTAGAAAGTATCTTTACTATATAGATATCAGATAAAATGTTGCTATCTCTGTCTAAATCTATACAGTCTCCTGGAAATCAGTAAGAAAAAAATACCCATTGAAAATGTAGAATTAGATTGGGCATGGTAGCTTTCAACTGTAATCCTACCATTCAGGAAGCTGAGACAAAATGAACTGTATGTTTGAGACCAGCCTGTGCTAAGTAGTGAGTTCCAGGACAGCCTGTACTATAGAGTGAGATCCTCTCTCAAATAAAGTAAAATAAAATGTTGAAATAACAGATTTGATGATTCAACAATAAAATAGTATTGCCTAATAAGTATGTTAACTGTATCACTGGTTAACAAACTGAGGTGAAACCATAACAAACTGTTTTTAGGTATAAAAATTTTAAAAGATCAGAAGGATAGTGAAAAAACAGCCTCTTAGATACCTTGATTGGAGTACAGATTAATAAAGGCTTTTGTTTGTTTTATGGGGCTGCTTTGTCAGTTTCCAGGAGGATTTCTCTTTTCCTTTTTGGATTTATGAGATAGTGTCTAGCTGTCAGCACCAGCTGATCTGAAACTCTTGATTCTCCTGATTCAGCCTCCTGAGTGATGATATCACAGGCTTGTGATAGTGGATATCATGAGCGTGGGAATCATGAGTGTGCACATTCTTCCAAGCTGAAAACCATGTCTTGGAACAAGATTTTTCTGAGGATTTAATGACAGAAAGCCTAGATAGCCAGACAGAAACCTTCCCTAAAACATCCAATTCAAATTTCAAACATGAGCTCTATTGTGAAACTCCTTATTAAATACCCTTGTAGAATATCACTCTTTTAAAAAAAAACTATTAACTTAATTATATCTGTGTGTGTGTGTGTTTATGCACGGAAGTGCAGGTGTCTTTGTTGTTATTGTTTGTTTTGTTTCAAGACATAGCCCTGGCTGTCCTGGAACTCAGTATGTAGACCAGGTGCTTGCAGGTGTCTTTTTTTAGTTTATTTATTTATTATATGTATATGAGTACACTGTCACTATCTTCAGACACACCACAAGAGGGCATCGGATCCTATTACAGATGGTTGTGAACCACCATGTGGTTGCTGGGAATTGAACTCAGGAACTCTGCAAGAGCAGTCAGTGCTCTTAACCACTGAGCCATGTCTCCAGCCCTGCTTCCAGGTGTCTTTAGAGGCCAGAGGCATTGGATGTCCCTGGAACTGGAGATCTAGGAAGTTGTGAGCTTCTGAGTCGAACTTTGGTGCTCAGTATGCTCTTAATACATAAGCAATTCCTCCTGCCTCAAATGCTACTCATGACCAAGTCGTCGTCGTCTCCTCCTCCTCCTCCTCCTCCTCCTCCTCCTCCTCCTCCTCCTCCTTCTTCTTCTTCTTTTTTGGTTTTTCGAGACAGGGTTTCTTTGTGTAGCTCTGGCTGTCCTGGAACTCACTCTGTAGACCAGGCTGGCCTCGAACTCAGAAATCCACCTGCCTCTGCCTCCCAAGTGCTGGGATTAAAGGCGTGTGCCACCATCGCCCAGCATGACCAAGTCTTCTAATTTTTTATTAATTAATTTATTTTATGTGTATGAGTGTTTTATTTGCATGTGTGTCTGAGCACCACTTGCCTGTTTAGTGCCCATAGAGTCCAGAAGAGGGCACCAGATGCTTGGAACTACAGTTATAGATGATAAGGGTTCTGGGAATAGAGCTCTGGTCCTCTGGATAGAGCAGGCAGTACTCTTAACCACTGAATCATTTCTCCAACCCTTTGACCACCTCTTAATTAAAAAGTTATATAATGTATGCCTTAAATAAATACAGGATTTATGACTACCCTTTACCTTTAGCTAGTCTATACACATAAAGCAATGAAAATAACTTTTATCTTCACTTTAAATAAACTATACATTCTTGGGACTGGAGAGATGACTCAGTGGTTAAGCACACATGCTGCTCTTTTGGAGTGGAGTATATCTGGTCCTACTTTCAGGGAGTTCTAGTCTAGCAGACAGAAAAGAGGCACAGTGTACTTTGGAATAAGACTGAATTATGCTGAGCTGGCTGCCAGAATAGAGACATGTAACTCCATCTGGCTCCTAGGCAAGGCTTCCTATAGGTGACATTTGTAATGAATTGAAAAAAATAATAATTCTCTTTCATCCTCCTCCTTCGTGATGATGCCTTGTCTTTTTTAACTCTTCCAAGCATAATGACCTCACTAGGGAAAAGTAGTTGAGTCAGTTTATTCAAGTTCAACCTTTTCCATTTACCTTTCTGTGACTTGGGGCAAGTCATTTAGCTTCTGGACCTCTTTCCCCAATCTAGTCATGAAACTAATGCCTACTTGCCTCTCAGGGCTGTTTTTAGGATTGGAGATGGTACATGTGAAACTGCAGGGTGACTTTCAACTAAAGACTAGGAAAGACTACTCAGATCTTGTTTTCCTTCTAACAAAGTGTGCAACATTATAAATGTGTGACAACTGTTCTGAAATGAAAGCTGGCCCTGACCATAGCAGGCAGGATTTTGAGAAGAGGAGGATAGATAAGGAGAATGCCAGGTGCCTGGCCTTGGGCAGGACCTCTGTGGGAATTAGAATAAGAGGTATCTTGAAAAATGGAAGCCGGGCAGTGGTGGCGAACACCTTTAATCCCAGCACTTGGGAGGCAGAGGCAGGTGGATTTCTGAGTTCGAGAGTTTGAGGCTAGCCTGATCTACAGAGTGAGTTCCAGGACAGCCAGGGCTACATAGAGAAACCCTGTCTCGAAAAACCAAACCAAACCGAAAAAAAGAAAAGAAAAATGAAATCCAGGTCCAGAGCTCTGGTCCTAGTTCTTGATCCTCTTCTTTTGATGATACACTCTTATAATTGCACAATCCAGAGCAGTAGGGTATTGTATACCACTATTTGCCATGATACCCATGGCAATCTCTGTCCAAACTCTGTTATTTGAACAACTTCACACATCTCTTAATCTACTGACTTCTCTGTTGAAAAGGACAAAATACTATGCACAGCATTATGGATTTTAGTGACTAAGGAGTAGATGATCTCATTCAAATGAGTGCATTCAGAATTCATATCACTGGGTACCTGGGACATAATGGGTACTCAGTACAGTTGTGGTCATTGGTACTTATTTCAGTAGACACATTACCTGCCTATGGAAAGTAATGGTTGTTGTCTTCCCTGATTTCACAGTTAGTTGGGGAAAGATTGTGAAAGCCTGTGACAGACAAGAAAACAAGATGTAGAGGGTAGAGAATAGGAGCTCAAAGGAAAGGATCCATCCCTGTGTCTAGGGCTAGCACAGATAAATTCACCCTGAGTTCTGGGTCTTAAAGAATAAGTAAGAATTAGCCAGATGGGTTAAGTACTGAAGAATATTCTAGGCAGAAGAAACAGCATATGCACAAGAACTGGATGTTTTTAGATAGAGCAAGAGAGTAGAGTGTATGGCTCCCAGATAGGCTTCATGAGGCCCACGAACCTCCTGAAATTAGATCAAAATGCTACATGTCTATAACTATATGCACATAATTTTATGAGGAAGACAGTTTGTGGCTTTCATTGAATGCATAAAGGGATTTGTATCCCCTCAGAAAGATTGAGAGCCAAAATTGTTTGGTAACAAACTATCATGTGAAAGACTCTGAAATGAGAGTATAATGTGATAACATTTGTGTTTTAGAATTGTCTTATCACCAGTCCATATAATAAATGAATTGTAGCAAGATGGCACATGCCTGTGATCTTAGCACTTGGGAGGTGGAGCCAGGAGGATCAGGAAGCCATCTTTGACTAAATGGAGAGTTAAAGTTCAGCCAAAGATACAGAAAGCCTTGTCTACAAAAAGTAGATTGTGTACATAGAGGCCAGTGTGAGGTCTGACTTCAGATTGTCATTTTAAAAAGTAGCATCAAGTACTTAGTACATTTCGTAACTCTGGTGGGTATCATTCATTTAGAGGCATTTTAACTTCAAAATTTGGAATCCAAATCCTTTGAGAGTTGTTAATAAGATAGCTTCAATTCAACTGTTCAGTGATATAAACTATTATAAATAGCAAAGGTGAGGGGCAGGAAGACAGAAATGAGTAGACATTAACAGGATGACAGAGAGCAGGTAATAGATCGATCCAGGATAATAGTACAAGAAACAAGAACCTCCTCCATTGATCAACAATTACCCACCATCCAAAGTCCTTTGGCCTCATACCTAATTACTAACTTCCATCGTAGTCCTTGTTCTTAGAGATCCCAAGTAATACCAGAGGCATTTATTTTCCTATGGATTAGAGAACAGGGAGATGGAGAGAGGGGGATATTCCTTCTTAGTTGTTAGTCAGACAAAGTTTTCCAAAGAAAGTAACATCTAAGGTAATTACTCAAGATCCATTATGATGTCAAGAGCTAAAGATAGCGTGGTGGTGGTGGTGCACTACTTTAATTTCAGCACTAGGGGGCCAGAGGCAGGCAGATCTCTATGAGTTCCAGGACAGCCAAGGCTATACAAAGTAACCCTGTCTCAAAAAAAAGGGGGTTGGGGGGTGGGGATGCTGAAGATAGAAGAGGGAGGATGCTCTGAGGGTCTACACAGAGCTTAGAGATAAGAAAGAGCAAATAAAAAAATATTAGTGGAGCAAAGACAGTTGTCTAGGGAAGTGTAGAGTTGTTATTTTTTTCAAGGAGGTAGACAGCTGGGGAGGTTTGATCAGTTCTTGAGTAGGAAGTGTCATTATCTGCCAGGCAGTGGTGGCACACGCCTTTAATCCCAGCACTTGGGAGGCAGAGGCAGGCGGATTTCTGAGTTCGAGGCCAACCTGGTCTACAGAGTGAGTTCCAGGACAGCCAGGGCTGCACAGAGAAACCCTGTCTCGGAAAAAAAAAGTATCATTATCAAATTAACATTTTAGAAGGAAGAGAGATTTGGGAAGAGGGTGATACAGTCATCCAAGAGAAGAGAAGCTGAGAAAGTAACAGTGAGAGTAGAAGAGGAGATGGACTGGGAAGTGATTGGCAGAAGAAAATACCAGAGTCAAAGACTTGGGGCGTGAAGAAAGATGGAGGAGGAGATGCACATGGTTGAGAATGGAGTTCACAATAAGTTGGAGCCTTCAGGCTTAGCAATGGGTTCACTTATTGCATGAATAATTACTAAAGCCCTGTTCTAGATGTGAGCAATGGCGCACTGAGCAGGAGAGATGCTTGCCCTGGTGAAGCTTACTGTAGATAAGACAAATAACAAACAACAGGATGTATGTGGTGAAGGGGTAGAGGATGTTGGTGTGCCTTTTAAGGAGTTAACTCTTTAATAATGAATTGTTGATCAGAGGCTTGAAAGAGATCAGGCAGTAAAGCCACACACAAATTTAGATGATATTCCAGACAGTGTGTGTGTTTGAACAACAGTGGGAAGGATTATGTGATGTTTGAGAATGGTTGAATGAGAGGCAAAAGGAGTAGAAGATAAGGTACTAGCAGCTGATGATACTCAGAATGTTAGAGCTATTTAGGAGGTAGAATGAGCAAGTTCTAGTCAGTCACTCTGACTTGCTAAGGAAGCAGGAAGAATCAAGCATGTGTGTCCAATCTCCAATTTGTAGGCCATATTTGACTAATAGTAGCTATGAATTTGGTCTAACAGAAAATGTTAGCCGGGCGTTGGTGGCGCACGCCTTTAATCCCAGCACTTGGGAGGCAGAGGCAGGCGGATTTCTGAGTTCGAGGCCAGCCTGGTCTACAGAGTGAGTTCCAGGACAGCCAGGACTACACAGAGAACCCCTGTCTCAAAAAACAAAAAAAAAAAAAAAAAACCAAAAAAAAAAAAAAAAAAGAAAATGTTAAACTTACTAAAACATTGTTGAGACCTTTTGCATTTTTTTCCTTGTAACATGATCACACAGTTTTTAAGTATAAACTGTGGAGGTGGCATCATGTCAAATTGTCAAACAGTTGGACCTGCCTGGCAGGGTAACTCCAAGGCGTGTTTTAGGCACAGGTGACTAAGTGTACAGCAATAGTTTTCACTAAGGTAGGAGATGCGAAAGGCAAGGCTTGCCCTGATAAGGTTGTGGGAGAGGTCCCTCTGTCATCTGAGGGCTGGACAGGCTGGACAGGCTGGACTGACTGGACGGGCTGAACAGGCTACCCTAGACCTAGCAGAAAGATATGTGCTAGATAGAGCCATACCTGAAGTTATGAAATGGAATAACATCACTAAAGGGAAGGGACATGAAAGAGAATATGAAGGAAGAACTGGAGAAGAGGTACCAGCATGAAGAGTGGGCCCAGGAAGAGGTAGAAGGCTGGGCCAGAGAAATAGCAGGGAAACCAACTATGATGGGGCTCACCAAAGAAGGAAGTGACCTTGTTAAGAGTATTAAATCTTGTGGCCAGGAGGAGTTAAGTCCAGGGTAGAAGTGAATATACTGCTTCAACCATCAGGAATTCCTGGGCAACCTTTCTAAAAACCATTTTCCATGCAGTGATGACTGCAGGAGGCAGATTGCAGTGGGTTGCAGAACTCGTAGGAGGTACTGAGATGGAGATGGCCAGTGTAGACACATTTCTCAAGAAGCTTAGCTGTGAAGAAGAAAGAGGGACAGAGGGAGATGTGGAGGCAGGTAGAAGGTTTTGATTCCCAGATGGGAAAGACTTGAGCTTCTATAAATGAGGACAGGAAGGGAGGCAACAAAGAGAGAACAGTTGAGAATGTGGGAGAAAGAAGGGATGGTTGTCGTGGATATGAGAGCAGGGATAGGCCAGAGCACAGGTGGAAACTGACCTTAAATAGTATAGGGGATCCCTCTTTCTCTCCGAGAGGGGAAGTAGTAGTGGTAGTGGGCATATAGGTGCATTGAGATTGGTAGAAGGAATGCTTCAAGAATTCAACAAAATCAACAAATACATCTGACCAAGCACATAAATGCCAGAGCCAGGTAGAAGCAAAGAGTAACCTATGTCTGGGAGTCAGGGAGGGTGGCTCTTGGGAAGCAGCATTTGATCAGGTGCATGAAATTCAGCGTGAATAGAATCAGCAAAGGCACAGAGGAATGAAAAGGCTGGGCATACAGATGGAATAATGAGCTCGTTTGATGACAGTTCAGCATGAGTGAGTATAACAATGTGGATACCACTGGCAATAGCGGCCATAATAATATTACCATGTGTTAAGCACCAAACTATCCGTGGATTTATTTAGTCCTACCATAGTTCCCCATTATGCAGATAAGGAAATTGAGTACCAGGCTGGTTAGGAAATGGATCCCAGCCTACCGAGGTGGTAGGTGATGGGGCTAGTATTGAAAGTCGGGCCTGTTTGAGTCAGTCTGTCCAGAAAAGCCAGGTGAGACCATATGATGAGGGAGTCTTCAATGGCAACTTGAAGTCTTAACTTTATCCAGCAGACAATGAAGAGCCAAGATGAGTACGTGAGCGGAAGAGATTGGTGCTTAGAGTGAGCTTTTAAGGAGGCTTAAAAAGTAAGGAGAAGGAGGTTGTCCAAGGAAGAGAGAGCAGGAGCCTTGTCCCTTGGTAATAGGAAAATGCACAGTGAGGCTGGACTGTCATTTTTTTTCCTCAGGACAAGAATGATGGCATTTTTATCAAGTTGTAGAGATGAGGAGTAGGAAGCCAAGACTCAGGGCTCTGAGACCTGGTCTATGTGATTTTGCTGATTCAGTGTATGGAACAGTGTGTCAGAGGTATCTCCAAGATGGAGAAGGGTGTGTACATGTGTGTAAGTATGTGTATTCATGTGTGTGCTTGTCTGCCAGGTGAACCACAATGCCTTCCCCTGCTTGTCATCTTTCCTCCTCATCTCTTCCTGATCCTTTTCTTTCCTGGAACATTTTCTGAACTGAGTCTAGGAATGGGATGTTGCCATTTCCTTGGTTGTTCCCAGAAGACCAACTTTTTTACTTATGAAGCATCTGGTCCCCTCTCAGCCCTACTGTCTGTCCATACACTCTATGGTACTGTAACTCCACTCCAGTGGCTGTCTTATGCAGTCTAGCCTCTTAGAAATGAGATTTAGAAACAGTGAACAAAATCCCGTTGTTCTTATTTCCTTTGTGATTGTTTGCTAGGGATTTGATATATGTCCTAGGCCTCGCAGCAGTCCTGGGAATTGGAAGTCCCATTTTACAGATGAGGTGATAACTCCTGAGAGGGGCAATATAATGCCCAAGGCCATATAACATGGAAAAAATTGTAAAGCCTGGGTCTAGGCCCAGATCTTCCTCTCCTTTTCTTTTCCTTTCTTTTCTTTTTTCCTTTCCTTTCCTTTCCTTTCTCTTCTTTCCTCTCCTCTCCTCTTCTTTTCTTTTTTCCTTTTTCCCCCTTTTCCTTTTTTCTTCCTTTTTTTTTTGTGGTTCTAGGAGTGTAACCTAGGGCCTTGCATATGCTAGGCTCTATACTGGGCTACATCCCTAACCCATGAACTCAGGTCTTTTTACTTCTAAAGCTGTGTACTTTCCATGCTTTATTTCTAAGCATCTTCTTGTTTTTGCTGACCTTGAGTCTTAATGAAATACAAATCTTTGTCCTATAAGGACAGAGTGGATTTCTAACACAAAAGCTAGAAGGATGGAGTGTGAGATCTGAAACTCTAAGAACTTTGGATTAAATTCTGACTGTATTTTATACCCAACTTATTTAACATCTCTGAGGTTAAGCATCATTTCTAAAATGATGCTTTTGCAAAGTTGTTGCAGGAGTTAGATGAGATAATGTATACTAAGTTCTAGCATAAAACAGGTCACTATTATTTATAGGAAAATTAAGGTTGGGAAACTGTCAGAATCAGAAATTGTGTTTCTATACTGGGAAGGTGTCCCTAAGATTAAGGTTGGGTTGGGGAGGGCTATTCCTTTCTTGAAGACTGAGTTGGAGGTAGCCTTGGATAATGTGTCACACTGGCTACCCTGGTTGGACCCCCATCATAGCCCAACCTCCCAGTTCTGGCCCTTTCATGTATCTCCCCTTCTCTGAAAACTAATGTCTCTGCCTCTCTCTGTCATCCCTGCCTGTGGCCTCTACCCTGCCCTTCCTGGCCCCAGGGAAGAGGAGGAGGAGGAGGAAACTGAGGAAGAGGAAGAGGAAGACGCTCACCAGTTCTGCTGTCCGGCCTCCGAATGCAGTAGTCCCTCCTCTCGGTAACTGAGAGGACAAGGGCCATTTTCTATGCAGAAGCAAAAGCCTTAACCAGCCCCCACCCCTGCCTCTGTGAATCCCTCATGGGACCCTGTCCCCTGCTTCAGGAACCAGATGGGCAAGCATCATGCTCTTACTTCCCCAACCTCCTTCTTGGAATTCCTCCCCGCCCCTGCTGTCTCCCCTAGGCTCTAGCCTCTGAATTAAAGAGCTTAAGTCCTAGATTTTACTAATATGTGGGAGAAGCAGAGCTTGGAGCTTGAAGCTTGCAACCTGGACCCTCTTGCACCCATACACCCACTTCCCAGGCACCCTGGAGCTTGTTACTACTGGAAAGGTCTCCAAATGACACCCCAAGGACCTACCTCTGTTCTCTGTGAGCACAAGCAGAGATGCAGGGTGCCTAGGGCTCAGAGGACCAGACGGGAGCAGGAATCCAGCCTGCCTAGTTCCCCGTCACTCATTCCCTTGCTGTGGCCATAGCTGCCATTTTCTCCACTGCTTGAAGGCCTCACCTCATACCCTCTCCCCAACCCCTATAACTCCCATAGCGCTCTGTAAACATGATTAGGAGGAAAAGGCCTTTCAGCATGTGTGTTGCTATGTGTAAAGAAATTTCCATCAATAAAAGCTGATCTCTTCTCTCTGTCTGATGTATGTTCCACCCTACCCCATCTCCCTGTCTCCATCCCCACCAGAACTTTGTCTTCTTTCCTATCCAGAACTGGTAAAGGGCTGGAAGACAGAGTAGGGTTGATTTGTGGCTTGTCAATGCCTAAAAGTCATTAAAAAAAAAATGTGTGCATGTCTCCCGGCAGGAACACACCTATTACCTTCTTTAGTGCACTAGCCTGGGGCATTTTTGAACTGGCTAATCTTGGACATGGCCCTTGATTTCTGTAATACATAGTTTACTCATCTGGAAAATTGGGATGGTGGTTTGACCAGGGTCACCAGAATTCTTCCAGCTCTGACGTTCGGAATCTAAGATGCTACCATTTCAAAAAGCTGTAATTATGAGCTTTGAAGATACTATGATTCTGGGACATATTTCATGCAATTCTGTGATTTCTCTTTCTACAGTGTTATGATACTTGGGTTCCCTAATCCTATGAGTTTTAGATTTCATAATTCTACCACTTAAAAAAATCTGAAGATATGATTTTAATATTCTGTGGTATTAGGATTCCTTGGTTCTGATACTGTAACTTTAGGATCTCCAAGAGGAAGCCATTTCCCCAACAAAACTGCAAACACTTCCTTGGCCTGGCTGGAAGCTAAGACTCTTTAAAGCAGTGGTCCTCACATCAGATATTTACATCATGATTCATAACAGTTGCAAAATTACAGGTATAAAGTAGCAACAAAATAATTTTATGGTTGGGGTTCACCACAACATGAGGAACTGTATTAAAGGGTCACAGCATTAGGAAGGTTGAGAACCACTGCTTTTAAGGGTATTCCTGGGAGAGAAGACAGGGGCCTTTGTGATTTTGTGTTCCCCCTTCTATGATATGTTTATGTTAAGAAATGAAAATGTGGGTGGGGAGTGGTAGGATCCAGGGGCTTGCTGGAAGAAGGTGGATAAAAATTGGGTCTCAGGTATTGGGAAAGATTTGATTAGGTGGCAAGAGGCAAGAAGACATTTCAGGGGATAGGGACCATATAAGGGAAAAACCCACTGGCGTGCCCCTGGGTCAAGTTGGGGAATGAGGAGTAATTACTGTGCTCAAATGTCTCTCCAGGATATGTGAGTCTAGATGACCTGTGACCAGGAAAACACCATCTGTACTTTATTTGAGTGGAAATAGAAGGAAGTGGGCAGGGGTTAACTGAATGAAGGAAAAGGTCAAGAACAGACTGGAAACTGTAAGAGTGCTTAACACCTGTTCAGGCAACTGAACTGGCTGGATAAGAGCGGGCTGTGCTTCGAGAAGGGAGCAGGCCTATATCTGTTGTGAAAAAAATATGCCTCCTCGTATCTGTGCATCTATGTGTGTGTATGTGTGTGTGTGTGTGTGTGTGTGTGTAGCTACACGGGTCTCACAGTAGTGAGAGACTTCGTGAGCTGCTGTGTGATTCTGTGAGATTGAGCCTGAGGAATCCTGAAAATATGAGGTTTCTGTGTGAGGTCTAGCTTTCTGTACCTGGAAGCTTCTATGTATGTGCCCAGTGAATTTAATCACAGGGATAGGATATGGTTGACTTTTAAACATGGGGTGTGGCTCTTTGGATAACAGTTATCAGACAGATGGTGACACACATACAGACATGTTCCCTGTAGATTTAGGGGACAAGATAGCTGAGCAAGGTGAAAGTGAATCATGCCAGGCCACTACTCTTGGAAAACAGATGTGGGGGAAGGGGATGGCTGGAGAGTGAGTTCAGCAGTTAAGAGCACTGACTGCTCTTCCAGAGGTCCTGAGTTCAATTCCCAGCAACCACATGGTGGCTTACGGTCACCTGCAATGGGATCTGATGCCCTCTTCTGGTGTGTCTGAAGATACCTACAGTGTGCTCATATAAATAAAATAAATAAATCTTTTTTAAAAAAAGAAAACAGATATGAGGATCAAGAGTGGACAATGCATATTTCAAGAAAGACTAGTGGTCAGGGCCACCATAAGATGGGTGAGCATGAGACACAAAAGAAGACAGGACCTGATCCTGTCAGGTGGTGCTGGGGTGAGAGTGAGTCAGAATTGTCTTGGCTGGAGGTTCTGCCTGTTCAGGGTATTCAAAATGAACATGAGCTCATCTAGGCTAGTTAAATCCAAGGGTAAAAAGGAGAAAAGACATTTTGGACAAGAAAAATAAAGCAAGTCTTTGAGCGCAGAAAGGTGATGGATAAGCTTGCTATATGAGAATTGCAAGTAGCCTATTGTTGTTCCCTGATTGGAACATATTTGAGCAGAGTGAGAGCCCATATAGGAAGTGGTGGGGGTGGCATGGGTATTTGTAGCTCAAAGTACAACTTTTGTCTAGGAGATAGGGAAGTTTTCGAGAGAAGGTCACTTTTGCTGCCTGAGCTTCACTTGCATCTATGGGATTAGATGGTTCTTAAAACTTGTTTGCAAAGTTCACTCCAAGTCTGTGGACTGAACAAATCCATGAGTCATTGTTCTTAAATACAGGACTTTTTCCCATCTAACTTCAACCTTTCCTGCTTCCTCACTTACTGCTCCATAGGTATTTACCCCAGTGTCTAGTCCGTTGTTTGCCTCTATGGGAAGAAATGGAGATATGAATAATCAAGGACTCCACTGCAGAAGGGGACAGGAAGAGCAGGAACTTTTCTGTGCAGACTCATGTGTGTGGAGATGGGGATCAACCCCAAATCTCGAGATGCTAGGCAAATCCTCTGCCACTTAGCCATGCTACCAGCCTCGTGTGCTCAGATATGTTTCCGTTTGAGTCTTGGCTCCTCCACTGCTTAGTTTTGAGACCTTTTGCAACTGAGTTCATCTCCCCACCTATGTTGTATCTTCTTCAGTGAGAAAAGCCAGACTACACAATTGCTAGGCCTGGTGAAAAGAATAAATTATAACTAATATTTTTCTAGGGTTGCAAATGAGCAGATCCAGGATTCCAGCCTAGGTCTTTGGGCTCCCAGAATCTGCTTTCCCACTGTTTACCTGGTTAACCCTCAGCTGTTAGCTAATCCAGGCTGGATTTGGGATTGGACTTTACGTGGTACTGGATTGGATAGCAAAAAGCCCTGCTCCTGTCACACTCTGTCAGCTCCAATCTTCTTGCCCAGCCTTTTACTTCTAGAACCTAAAGCCCTTGGTTCCATCTATACACCCTGACCCCCTTGTTTTCTTGTATCTCACTTCTAGCCCCTTCCCTTTCCAACCTAAGTTGTCATGGGGATAGTTTTCAGCAACCTTGCTTTCCTCTTGCCCTCATCTTATGGTATCCATAGCAACAGTCTCCATTCATTTCCATGGCAACTGCATTCTGATTCCCATTCCCCGGCTGAATTCCTGGCGCTGGGCAGTACCAATAAAGAGAAGGAGGGAGAAAAGACCCCCACACACACTAAACAGGAGTAACATCTGGGAAGGGTCTGTGCCCCACCCTCTGTCATGGGCAGACCAATCTCAAGTCTCTAGAAAGCATCCTAACCTCCTTCCCCATCTTAGAGCCTTGGCTTACAAGATTGCTCTACTCTCTTCTCGCCTAGCTCCTCCTAGGCAAAGCACAGTCCATGAGCTTCTTCTCCCAGGAAGACTTCAAGACAGCAGGAGGGCTAGCACAAGCTTTGGGTCTGAATTCCCTATCCTGCCAGTTGCTAGCTGTGACCTTTGTCATTCAGTTTTCCTTTTAGAGCTGTTTTCTTCCTCTGTAAGACAGGAATCTTAATTCTTTCCTTGTGTTTGCCATGCAGATTAAATAATGTGTGGAAAATGCCTGACACGGGGTAGGTGCATAGTTAAGTGCCAGTTTATTTTTATTCTGCTCAGCCACCCCCAAGCAGAAGGAATCTCTCTCCTTTACTCCCCCATCACTTCCTGTATTCCCCACCCCTGATAACTTTCCACTTTGTTCTATGGTTATTTGTGTAGCATGGCTTATTCTCCCCCTCTACAAAGGATGTTCTCATTTCCCCCTAAAGAATAGTCCTGCGGGCAATGTGTGTTTGTGTCTACGTGTATTCATGTCTACTTCCGTGTGACTATGAATGTGTATATTTGTTTCTAGACACAAATATTTGTTGGCCTTTGGATGTGTCTGTGATATTATACTTGTCCATACGTGAGGTGGGAGGGGGTTCCATGTGATTGGCCTGTGTTTTAAGGGCTCTGATATGAGGGGTTCCATACCTCCAGTCACAGATTCTTCAGCATCCCTTCAAGCAGTCTCCTTGCTTTTGGCCAGTCTCTCCCATGGGATGCTGTGCTGCCACCCTACAATTCCTGAGACTGTTCTCTTTGCAATCAAAATGAGGCAAGTTCTCAAGAGAGGAATTACCAAGGAGTAGAGAACCTGGAGCAGCACAGGGTTGGGAGTAGGAGAGGTGCTGAAATATCAATAGAGGGTAGTCTGAGCTCTGAGTTTGCAATTTAGCTTTCTTACTTAATAGCTATGTATGATCTTGAGTTACATTTACATCAACTTTACCTCTCTTCACTATGGAGGGGGCTAACTGTTACAAGGAATTACAAGGGGCAGAGATGACTCCAGAGCCCTGTGGTATCATAAAGGAGAGGCATGTATGTAAGGCAACATGTGCAAAGCAGGCAAGCAGGTGTGGAAAGGCACGCCTGAGCTAAATGTTGAAGTGTGAGCAGAAGGTAGTCAAGTCTAGGTGTGGCATAGGGTTCAGGCCAGGTAAGGAAGCTGAAAGCTGTTCTATTGATGATAATTTAGGTTACATCCTTCCTATGTGCATGTCAATCTGAGCAAAAGCCAAAGTCTTTATGATAGACTCAATGTCCCTTGTATTAGTCTGTTTTTTGTTGCTGTGATAAAACACGGACCACAAGCAACTTGGGGAGGAAAAGGTTAATTTCGTCATCAGGAATGTCACAGTAGGAACTCAGGGCAGAAACCTGGAGGCAGAAACTGAAGCCAAGACCATGCATGCTGCTTATTGGCTTGCTTTCCATGGCTTGCTCTGCCCACTTTTGTGTACACCCTAGGGCCACTTGCCCAGGGTGGGAGGCTAGGCCCTCCCACATCAGTTGCCAATCAAGAAAATGCCCACATACATGTCCACAAGCCAATCTGATGGAGATAAATCCTCAGTTGAAGCTCCCAGTTTCTAGGTGACACTATCTTGTGTCAAGTTGACAAAAATTAACTAGTACAACTCTCATTACATGTCTAATCTTATTTCTCATTACTCTCTCTTGTTCACTAGGTTCTGACTATATTGTCTTTCTATTGATTCTTAAGCATGTAGACATGTACTGATTCTACTCTCTCTCTAGCTTCAGACAGCTACACAGCTCACTCCCTCATTTCCACGAGGATTCTGCTTCTGTGCCATTCCCTACAACCAAGACTTTCCTGGACATCACATCTAAAATAGCAAATTTGGCTGGGTTTGTGGATCAGTGGTAAAGAGCTTGTCTAGCCACCATAATTTTCTGAATTCTATCCCTAGTCTGTCTCTGCCTGTCTCTCTCTCTCTCTCCTCTATCTTTCTCTTTCACACACACACACATGCATGCACACATGCACACACATGTGCACACACACACACAATTAAAACAGTATCTTTTAACATTCTGCTTTTTTCTATCTTAACATTTATTTGAAATGATAGACCTCTCTCTCTCTCTCTCTCTCTCTCTCTCTCTCTCTCTCTCTCTCTCTCTGTCTCATCTGTTACCCTGACTATAATATCACCTTCCTGAAGAAATAATTTGGTGGCTTTGATTTTTATTGTATTTCTGGTGCTTAGTGCTGATACATGGAAAGTACTTGGTTGTTGTTTTATTGAGTGAATTATGGGAAGCTGTGGTAGGGTTAGGTGAGAAAGGAAGATGGGCTGATTTGTGTGTTTCAACAGTCTTCCACAGGATAGAGAAGAGATTTGTAAATAATCCTGAAGTTTGTGGCATAAATTTGAGTGATAAATTTGAGTGAGAGTTTTATTAGAGCAACCATGAAGAACATCCACTGACTCTCTTACTCCAGAAATACCTCCTGTGGTTTGATCTAGTCCCCACGTCCTGTGCCAATCAGAGAGATTACCAAATTCTCTTCCTATGCTGGGATACTGGGAGTCGTGCACTCTTTGCCAAAGCTAATCTGTGTCCAAAAAAAGAAAGAGAAAAAAGAAGTCATGTGTAAAGATAGGGGATCTGAGCACGATCAGTAGTAATTTCTGGCTGGTGGCAAGATTCAGGGGGCATCTCAGTAGGGGCATAGACCTTGAATCTTAACAGAACCAGCATGTGGAACATTTCTCAGATTGCACTAGCAGAGATAATGGGGGAAACATTGGGAGTAGAAGGTCTTATATGAAGAGTTTGGGAGGTAGGGGCCTGAGGACCATTTGAGAGAAACAGAATCTGGGCCGGGTGGATTAGATTAAGGGGTTGCTTAATGATGGAGGGTGTGAACTCTGAAGTCACTCTGCCTGGAGTTGAATCCTGCTTATATTGTTGGTAGTTAATATCCCCGGGCTTTGTTTTCTATATAAAATGAAGACAAATAACAACCTTATAGCATTGTTGGAAAGAACAACCAAGTTGTTAAGTACCAAGTGGTAAGAATGGTACCTAATATTAAGTATTCTAGAAACATTGCCTGCTGAAATTGAGAGGTCTTCAATGCCAGAATGGTTGGAAATTGGACTAACTTGTAGACAGTGAGAGCTGTGGATGTTTTGTGGGTAGAGGAGACAGTTGCTCAAAGCTGACTTTGAAATGTGTACTGGTAAGGGAGATGTTTGAGAGATTGATGACCAGGATCTGGCCATCCTGAGGGAGACAAGAGTGTCTTTGATGCTGGACTGGGCTGGGTCTAACCTGTGAAGGATGGCCTCAGGGGCCTCTGAGGTCCAAGAGAAAGGAAATTTAGGGTGCAAAGCAGCCCTTCAGTCTCCGCTCTGAGTAGAACATGGAAGGGTGGAGGTTAGACAGTGAGTGAGTGTTCACACCTGGCAGAACCCAGCTCTACTGCCCCTGACCTCCAGCACAGAGTGCAGACAGACCTCAGACAACACAGGCTCTTCTGCCAGTAGGTAACCCCTTCCACCCACCCAACTTGCCCTGGCCTTGCCCCCTGGCCTTTCTCAATAGAGATAGAGGAGTGGCTCTTTAATCCTTTTGCTAGCCAAGAACCTCCCCCCCCCCCCGCCAGCCTATATTACTTCCCTGATTCTGATTTTTTTTTTAAAAAAAATCATTCTTTTAGCCCCAGCCACACCCATTCTCCCACAACCTCCTCCATACCTCAGTCTTCCTGGTTCACCCCACCTCTGTGCTTCTCAACATGCCCTGGAGCTCTGCTGCCACCTGGGTTCCCTGGCAGCCTGGTTGCCATGGTACTGTGGAGCAGGTCTGGCAGAACAACAGCTCTAGGTAACCCCAGCAGGCAAGACCTGGGACCCAGTTCCTGCCACCTTTCCGCTTGAGAGCCCCCCTGCCCTCCTCCCGGGGCTGAGCAGAGGAGGACATGAGGAGAAAAAGGAAGCTTCCCCGCAGGGCAGCTCTTTACCTGTGAGGATGCTGAATGGGAGGCACTTCCCAATGTGGCCCAGCCTGTGCCTTCACCCTGCCCTCTCACCACCAGCAGCAGCAGCCGCAGCAGCAGCAGTAACAGCAGCAGTAACAACAACAGCAGCAGCAGCAGCAGCCTGGGAACCCTGGGAACTGGCCAGGCCTGGACTCCAGGCTGCTAAGGGCAGGGGCAGGGCACAGGGGCAGGGCTGGGTGGGGGAGGGAGGACCTGGATGGGTAGGAATCATCAACCAGGGCTGGGAGGGGGCGATATGTCAAGGAAACTGTCTGGGGTAGTTCTGGGAATAGGACTATAAGGGAAATCACTGCATGGGGGTTGAGGAGTTAGCTGGGTGGAGAAGAGGTCTGGGGAAGAAACAACTAGGCCATTAGGGAAAGAAGGATTTGAAGCTGGAGCTGCTAGGTACAGGAGTGGGAGGAGACTAAGGTAAAGCTGTGACTGGACCAGATTGTGAGGGGTGGTTGGTAGGACTGAGGACAAAACTGAGAAGACACCCTTGAAGGAACAGTGTCTCAAAAAGGAGTTATGGAGATGGGGCTCTGACCTGACCTGACGGGAAGGGACTTGAAAGGGAATGAAGAAAACCAAGGGCACCTGAGTGAATGAACTGTGTAGGCAGTGAAGAGACAGACTGAAGGTCTCTTAAATGTTGGAGTCCCTAGGTTTCTGAGGAAAATGGGAGAAGATGGGGTTGGGGGCAGGATCTAGTGTATTCACTGAGTTGGGCCTAGCAAGCCTCTCTCCTGTTGCCACATCCTGGCTCATTTTATCTCATCCCCACAGTGTGGAGGGTGATGCCCCAGGCAGTGACCTGAGCACAGCGGTTGATAGTCCTGGGAGCCAACCCCCCTACCGGCTGAGCCAACTGCCCCCCACCAGCAGCCACATGGGGGGCCCCCCTGCTGGGGTGGGCCTTCCTTGGGCTCAGAGGGCACGCCTCCAGCCGGCCAGTGTCGCCCTGAGGAAGCAGGAGGAGGAGGAGATAAAGCGCTCCAAGGCCCTGTCAGACAGCTATGAACTCTCCACAGACCTGCAGGACAAGAAGGTGCAGATGAGATGGCTCTGTTTAAAAATGGGAGTGGGACACGGAGAGAGCCAAAGGTGGGAGGTTGGGGTGTGGCACTTGAGGGTGGTATTCAGGGAGGGTCAGTAAGGCTGGATCTGGGGAAGACAGGCTCCAGGGCCTACTATTGTACAGGTGATTCACACATTCACGGCACATGCACTGAGCCTCCTATTCATGCAGCAAACATCATCGAGCGCCTATAATGGAGTCCAGAAGATGAATGAGACCTGCACCCAGCCTTCAACAACATGCAATCTAAGGGGGGAGGCACACACACACATAACTTGACACACAGTATGATGCAATACACTGTCTAGGGGTGTAAAAGAGAGAAAAGAGAGGGGAGGGGTGGGGAGGGGGAGGGAGGGGAGGACATTATACAAGATTTAAGAAAAATAGGACTTGGAAGAGCAGTTATCAACACATTAATTATGGCTATGCCTAGCTGTTTGGACTGTAGGTGAATTGTCCCTTACCCCCTCCCTTCTTTCCTTCCTTCCTGCTTTTCTCTCTTAACTCTGATTCTCTTCTTCCTTCAGCTTCCTCTTCTTTGTTTACTGTTTCCTTTCTTTTTTCTTTCTGTTTTTGTTTTTTTCTAAGCTTTTTCTGATTTTAAATATATACGTTTCCTTTTTTCCCTTGTGTACATCTAGGGATTATAAGTAAGAAAACACTGGGCACAAAGCCTGTCATGACTTCCAGCAGTTAGTTGGGACTTGACTGGGATATGGTTGAGACCCTGGCAACTTTCTGAACTTGTTCCTCTGACAGGTGGAAATGCTGGAGAGGAAGTATGGGGGCTCCTTCCTGAGCCGCAGGGCTGCCAGGACCATCCAGACAGCCTTTCGCCAGTACCGTATGAATAAGAACTTTGAGCGGCTGCGCAGCTCAGCTTCAGAGAGCCGCATGTCCCGCCGCATCATCTTGTCCAACATGCGAATGCAGTTCTCCTTTGAGGAGTACGAGAAAGCACAGAACCCTGCATACTTCGAGGGCAAGCCTGCCTCATTGGATGAGGGTGCCATGGCTGGCGCCCGGAGCCACCGGCTTGACCGGGGCCTCCCCTATGGAGGCTCCTGTGGTGGGGGCATCGATGGTGGTGGAAGTTCAGTCACCACATCTGGAGAGTTTTCTAATGACATCACAGAGCTCGAGGACTCCTTCTCCAAACAGGTCAGGACCCCTGAAAGGGGCTTTTCTTCTCCATTCTCGGGCTCTGGCTGCTTCTACTGCTTTTTATCTATTTTCCAAACTGCAAGAATGTGCGCTATTAAGTACTTAACAGCAACAAGTACCAGTGATTTGAACTGAGACTTGGAGAGTGGTGAGAGAGAATTGTTAACACGAGAAAAAGTTACAGCTGAGTGTATACGTGTAATTGAAGCACTGGGGAGACTGAGGCAGGAGGATTGGTAACACCTGTGTCAAGCAACACCAACCAACCAACCAACCAACCAACCAACCAACTAACCAACCAATAAAACCCCCAAAGACAGGGATGTAGCTCAGTAGCAGAGCATGTGCCTAACTCGTGCCACACTATATGCTTCATTTCCAACACTGTTAAAAATAATTACATTGCTAAAACAAGCATGTTAGAACATGGGTGTATAGGGCCGGTAAGATGGCTCAGTGGGTGAAGACACTTGCTGTCACATTTGATGACCTAAGTTTGATCTCCAGAAGCCACACTATGGAAGGAGAGAGAACAGATTCTTTATTTTAAATATTTTGTTTTTATGTTTGTGTTCTCTCTCTCTCTCTCTCTCTCTCTCTCTCTCTCTCTCTCTCTGTGTGTGTGTGTGTGTGTGTGTGTGTGTGTGTGTGTGTATGTGTGTGTGCCATGTGTGTACAGGTGCCCAAGGAGGCCAGAAAAGGGTGTCAGGTTCCCTGGAACTAGAGTTAAAGGCATCTGTGATGCATTTGGCATGGCTGCTGGGAACCAAAATCAGGTCCTCTGCAAGAGCAGTGTCTATTCTTAACCACTACGCCATCTCTCCAGTCCCCCAAAACTTATTTATAAAAAGATTTATTTCTTTTCTTTTATATGTTTGAGTGTTTTACCTACATGTATGTTTGTGTGCCATGGGCACACCTCATATCTGTTGCATTCAAAAGAGGGTGTGTGATTCCATGAAACTTTATGAATGTGGGTGCTGGGAAATGAGCTTGGGTACTCTGCAAGAGTAACAAGTGCTCTTAGTGGCTGTACTGCTAGTTTTACATCAGCTTGACACAGATAGAGTCATTTTAGAAGAGGAAACCTCAGTTGAGAAAATGCCCATATCAGACTGGCCTGTGGGCAAGCCTGTGGTAAATTTTCTCCATTGATGAATGATGGCTCAGCTCACTGTGGGTGGTGTCATCCATGGACTGGTGGACCTGGGTGCTATAACAGAACAGGCTGAGGCAGCCATGGGGAGCAAGCCAGGAAGCAGCACCCCTCCATGGCCTTTGTATCAGCTCCTGTCTCTAGGTCTCTGCCTTGAGTTTCTGGCCTGTCTGACTTCCCTGGATGATGGACTAAAAGCTGAGGCTGAAGTAAACCCTTTCCTCCACAAGTTGCTTCTGGTCATGGTGTTTTATCACAGCAATAGAAACCCTAACTAAGACAGAAGTTAGTACAAGGTTCAGGGGATATTGCTGTGACAGACTTTACCATGTTTGGGGGAGGGATTGTGGAAGGACTTTGAAACTTTGGGCCAGAAAAGTAACTAAGGCAACAGCTGAGCCAACTCTCCAGCCCCAAGAAAATATTCTTGAAAGTTTACCTCTCACCTGCACATATGCACTGTGACATACAAGCACATGTGCATGTATGCATATGCACATACACACACTCGAAATAAATTCAATAAAAATATGAATATATAGAACAAATAAGACAAAAAGTCATTACTTTGTGAAATTTGATATATATCAAATAGAGCCTTTACTAACATGATGAGCACTTGCTGGGTGCCAGGTACTCTGTATGCTTCACAATAGATCTATGACATAGAGATTCTTTTCTCTGAGGCATGTGCTCTGGTCCATATTCTTAAGGCTCTCCCAGTCTGGTAGACAGTAGAAGCATATAGGTAGGTGCATGGTCATCTCCTAAAATAGAATGTGCTCAGAACCAGAAGGGATTCTGGGAAGAGCAGACCAGTTTCTTGGAGAAAATAGCATTGTAAGTAGGCTTTATGGGACTGTAAAGATGTCACTAGTTAGAGATGTTGAAAAGTGCATTGTTTGTCCAAGCACTGTGATTGCATCCGTTAAAACATTGAATGATGGGAATGGACATGGCAGTGAGTGAGTGGTCATTCTAAACCAGGAAGATTTCAACATGGCTCCCCGTGTGAAAACCCTAGTTGTGCCATTTCCCAGCTGTATGATCTTAGGCAAATGGTCTCACCTTTTGATCAGCAAAACGGAGGTAGAGCTTTCTTTTTAGTACCGTTTTGGGACTGTCGTGGAGATGCATTTCAACTAAGTAACATACTTGAAAGTACCTGGTATGTGGTAACTGCTAAGTTAGTTAGGTTTTTTTCCCCCTAAAGCTAAGGAGGCACTTGGTAGAAATTGTTGAATGAATGAAGTTTTATAAAAGAAGAAATCACTGTGATCTGTTATCTGACTCTATCATCGGTCTACCCTTGCTTCTCTGAGGCTAGTAAATAGGAAGGAAGGAAAGAAGTAATGAAGGGAAGGTCTGCATCATCCACCCATCCATCCATGTGATAATTAAGCATCTTTTCTATGTCAAGCAGTAGCTGATCTAAAATAGAAACTGGGCTCGCACCTATCCCTCAAGGGAAGGATAAAGAACAGGAAAATACCATCTGATGGAAAAGAGAGAAGAACCAGGCCTGATTGCTATCTAAGTCAGATTGGGGGAAAATGTATTATACCTATTGCTGTACAGCAAACTACCCCCCAAAATGTAGTAATTTAAATCTGACCTTAGGGGTCAGAGTATAAATCAAAGAGACTCAGTGAGATGGCTCAGGGGGTAAAGGTGTTTGGTGTGCAGTCGTGGAGACCTGAATTCAAACCCTGGAACCTACGGAAGGGCGGAAAGAGGAAGAAGTGCCACAAAGTTGTCCTCTGACTCTACACAATGCTGTGGCTTCTGTACCTACACCCACACATCATGTACTCACACATACAGTCATAACAGACTTCAAAATAAATAAAGAACCTGAGATTAGAACTGAGCTTGAACAACAAACGGTCTCTTTTCTTTATTTTTCTTCTGAACAGAGTAGCATTGTGTAGCCCAGGCTGGCCTTAGCCTCTGGAGTATAATTACAAGTGTGTCACCACACACAACAACAATCATTTATTATCTTATGCACTTTCTGAGGGCCAGGAAGCTGTGAGGGGTGTGGCTGGATGATTCTGTTTCCAGGTCTCTCAGGATGCTGCTGTTAAGCTGTGTAGGACCCAATCTCAGAAGATTGGACTGGGGCTGGCAGGTCTGCTTCTGTGCTCAATTTTCTCCTTTGTTGGCAGTCCCTTTCAGGACTGTTCACAGTGTGGCTTTGGTTCCATGAGGAGTCTGAAAGAATACAAGTCAAAGAGCATGTAAGACAGAATTTGCAGTACTTGCCAGTGTCATTCCAGAATGATATGCCTGCACTTCTACCATGTGTTGTGTGAGCCACACAGACCAATTTTAATACAGTGTGATATCAAAGATTATGAATACCAGGAGGTAGAGATCACTGGGGCCAGTTTGGAAGCTGAGTACACCTGGAGACAGAGTTACTAGGTGTTCATTTTCTCAAGAGTAAATATTTTGGATTTCCTAAGAGAGTTTCACACAGAGAGCTCTGGGAGGAAGCTGAGATTTGGGGTTTTCCCTGGATGGAAACTGAGCCTATAGGACAGAGGTAAGAGTGTGGCTTGAATCAGGGAGAAGGGAGCATTTGATATGGAGATGGGGATACTGGAGTGCCCAAGAAGGCATTTTGTCAATGTTAGTCCTAGCTTCTGTGAACTCACAGTGATTCCCAGAGAGTTATTTTACAAACTAGTAAGAACCTATGGGATTCTTTGCAACCTTTAAAAAATAATAATAAAGTTTAAAATAAGGGACTAAGTGGACAACACACAATGAACTCAATGGTATTTTGTAGACTTTTTATCTCATACTGCTTTGTTTGGACATATTTTTTTGTCTTACTGGTCTTTTGCTTGTGTATTATGGTTTCCAATTTTGTGTTTCATGGGTTTTTATTAGATGTCTGTCTGTGTTTCTTGTGCTTTTTTTTGTCCTTTTAAAAGTTATTTTTCTAAGAAGGCATGGGGGTTGGATGGGTAGGGGGGATCTGGGAGGAGTTGGGGGAAATTATGGTCAGAATATATTGTATGAAAAAAATTATTTTTATTTTTTGTTCTTTTTTTGGTTTTTCGAGACAGGGTTTCTCTGTATAGTCCAGGCTGTCCTGGAACTCACTCTGTAGACCAGGCTGGCCTCGAACTCAGAAATTCACCTGTCTCTGCCTCCCAAATGCTGGGATTAAAGGTGTGTGCCACCACTGCCCGGCTGAAAAAAATTATTTTCAATAAAATATATATATATATGTGTGTGTGTGTGTGTGTGTGTGTGTGTATAAAAGAAATAATAAGGGGCTGAAAAGATGGCAGACCTGGGTTTGGTTCCCAGCACCCACATGATGGCTCATGACCCTCTGTGACTCCAGTTCCAGGGGGTTTGATGGCCTCCACTAGCACCACACACACATGTGATGCACAGACATATACAGGCAAAACATTCACACACATGCATGCACACACACACACACACACACTAAATATGTATTTTAAACATTTAAGATAAAGAACCTATGGCAAAGGATCTGCTTTCTTGGCTGACCCACCAGGAAGCTTTCCCTGCCTTCCCTTCCCTTCTTCTCACCTTTTGACCCTTGTACCATTCCTCTCTTTATGATTCCTTTCTCTTTTCACCTTTCACTGTGTACAGGTAAAGTCTTTGGCTGAATCCATTGATGAGGCCCTGAACTGCCACCCATCAGGGCCTATGTCTGAGGAGCCAGGGTCAGCCCAACTGGAGAAACGGGAATCAAAGGAACAGCAAGAAGACAGCTCAGCCACATCCTTCAGTGACCTCCCCCTCTACTTGGATGACCCAGTTCCTCCTCCATCACCTGAGCGACTGCCCAGCACAGAGCCCCCACCCCAAGGCCGCCCTGAGTTCTGGGCACCAGCTCCCCTCCCACCAGTTCCTCCACCAATGCCACCAGGGACCCGGGAAGATGGTAGCCGTGAGGAAGGCACCCGAAGGGGTCCTGGGTGCTTGGAGTGCCGGGATTTCCGGCTCCGGGCTGCACACCTCCCCCTCCTCACCATTGAGCCTCCCAGTGACAGTTCTGTAGACCTGAGTGACCGCTCAGATCGCGGCTCTGTCCACCGCCAGCTGGTGTATGAGGCTGATGGCTGCAGCCCCCATGGGACCCTGAAGCACAAGGGGCCACCAGGCAGGGCCCCCATCCCACACCGCCATTACCCTGCCCCTGAGGGTCCAGCTCCAGCCCCACCAGGGCCCCTGCCACCAGCCCCCAATAGTGGTACTGGGCCCAGTGGTGTGGCTGGAGGTCGGAGGTTGGGGAAGTGTGAGGCAGCAGGTGAGAACTCTGATGGTGGAGACAATGAAAGCCTTGAGAGCTCCAGCAACTCTAATGAGACCATCAACTGCAGCTCTGGCTCCTCCTCTCGGGATAGCCTGAGGGAACCTCCAGCCACTAGCCTCTGCAAGCAGACCTACCAGCGGGAGACAAGGCACAGCTGGGACTCGCCAGCCTTCAACAATGATGTGGTACAAAGGCGGCATTACAGAATTGGCCTCAACCTCTTCAATAAGTATGTGCTCTTGGTTCTAGCTTTCTTGCCTCTTTCCACCCTGCATGGGCACCTTGTTTTAGAGGCTAGCTCCAAGCAGTGACCTTGGTTCTGCCATCCTGGCATTTGATGAAATGGTATTTCTTCCCAGATGTCCGGGGATGAGAAGGACAGCAGAAGGTGGATGTAGTAACTCACACTTGTAAATCTTAGCACTCTGTAGGCTTGAGTGAAAGGGATTGCCACAAGATAGAAGATAGCCTGGGCTCTGTTGTGACCACCAGGCCAGCCTAGGCTACAAAGTAAGACCCTGTCTCAAAAGATAGCTAACCAAAGTAAGAAACAAAGAAGAAGAAAAAACTCAGAGTAACAGAATAGAGAGACTCCCAACACGCCTGTGTTCAGGTCCTAGTGCTTTCAGTATCTGTTTGTGTGATTTTGAGCAAGATGTTTTCCCCAAATGGCTTCTGGGCATTGTCCTCCATATTCTCCCTTTTTAGAGGGGGAGGCAATCTGGAAAATAATGAACTCTAGACCAGGACCCCTAGTCTGCCTTTGCTCACTCGTCGTCTAGTCTTAGATAACTTGTGTTCCTTCTTTGGACTTCAGATTTTTCATCTTTCTGTAAGTAGGGTTGTGTATTTGGTGGCAGGCTGAAGTGACTAACGGTGACTAAGCTCTTTCTAAGTGCCTGGTTCTGTGCCAGGTGCTTAGGAATGAGGACGAGAGTGTGGCATTTGATTAGAAAATAATTAGAAAACATAAGATGCAATTAGAAAACATTAGATAGAATGAAAGGCATTTGATGTAATACTTCGCATCTTTTTAGTCTGTTAAACACTGCCACCTATATTTAATTTTCACAATAACTTCAGTGAGATTCATTGTAATATTCTTATTTTAGAGATAAAGAACTGAAGTTGTCCAAAGCCATGCAGTTAGAAAATGATTGCTCAGAGACCCCTAGAACATCAAAGTCCAAACTTGCAAATTTTAGTTTTATGGAGGCCTTCCTAAGGCACTCAAGTTCGGCATATGGGACAAGTCCAACCAAGAGGTTTTTGGCCCCACTCTCCAAAAACAGTGGAGGTGCCTTGTCTGTAGAAACAGTCACAGAGGCTGGGAATGATGTAGGACATGGAACAAAGTAACCTCTTTCCTTCTTCCCTGTCCTGAGGGTCTGTGACTCAGGGAAGCAGTCTTGGTCTAGAATTCAGGCCCCCTCTCAAGACTCTCTGATGATTGCTGGGCCTATCATAATTCCTGCAGAGAGTGTCCTGTTTTGTTTTTTTTTTTGTTGTTGTTTTTTGTTTTTCCTAACTGTGGTATGCCTCAGGTAAAAGAGGAAATTAGTGTAAGGATACCTTGGAATTGTGAAACTCTGTGAAATGGGAAAGTAGTCTCTTCTTGTGCTGCAATGTTTTCATCTGTACCCTGAAGGAATTGACCACATGATTGATCCTTGGCTCTCTGAAGCCCTGGTTAGTCCAGCTCTGAATCAGTTCTAGAAATAGGACCAGGTGCAGTTCTAGAGGAACAACTGTCTCATCTACCTTCTCTCTTTCTGCAGGAAGCCAGAGAAAGGTATCCAGTATTTGATCGAGCGAGGCTTCCTGTCAGACACTCCTGTGGGAGTGGCTCACTTCATCCTTGAGCGGAAAGGCCTGAGCCGGCAGATGATAGGGGAATTCCTGGGGAACCGGCAGAAGCAATTCAACAGAGATGTGTTGGAGTGAGGACCCCAGCATGGGGCAGGCGGGCCAGGGATTCCTGGAAAAAGGAAGGCAGGAGGGAGGAGGAAGGGGGCAGTCTGTCTTTTTTGCTCAGATAAACTTTCAAAACAATATGAATAGATTTTCCTGTTCCCATACCCCTCTGCTCCAAAAGGGTCTTATTTCTTTTGACCCTATTCCTAAACTCTCCTAAGGGTGGTTCTGGGCAGGGCATATTCATCTAACAGTTTGCTTTGGGCTTCAGTTTCCTGTCACTAAAATGAATAGATTAAGGGAAAGCACTCGTAGTGACCATGTGCCTTCAATTTTCTTGAGTTTCAAACATTCTCTCCTCAGATGTGATACTTGTTATGGTTGTAGGTCCAATTTGTGGGAGTCTGTCAGTGGGAGTATTGGGCTGCTTATGCAAGTGGGTGCGTCGGTGGTTTGTGTAGAGAAATGAAGAGTGCCACCACCCACCCTGCTTCTTTACTCTTCAGCTGTGTGGTGGATGAGATGGACTTCTCCTCTATGGATTTGGACGATGCACTCAGGAAGTTCCAATCCCATATCCGAGTTCAGGGTGAGGCCCAGAAAGTGGAGCGACTCATTGAAGCTTTCAGGTGTGCCTGCTTCCCACTCCTGAAGCTGCCCCTTTCTACCATGGGGCCCTATTTCCGCAAGACGATACTCTCTGAGCATTACAATTTTCTTGCCATAAAACAGAAACAAAGGTATGGTGAGGAAGAGGCAGGTAGATCTCTGAGTTCGAGGCCAGCCTGGTCTACATAGTGAGTTCCAGGACAGCCTGGAGTACACTGAGAGACCCTGTCTCAAAAAAACAAAACAGAACCTAACCAAACAAACGAAAATTCAGAAATGATAAATCTCATCTTAAGAGGCATTTGTAAGGTTCAGGGGCAGTGAATATGAAGTATCTAGCTCTAGCATCTGAGATATAGGTATATTAATAAGTGATAAGATCAGCAATAAATGATAGCAGTCATGAATCTGGGTGCGTAAGTCAGTGACAGAGCATTTGCCAGTTGTTATGACTATGAGTCTCTGGTTTCTGTGCCCAGTATTGAAGACAAAAAGGCTACCATTCTGTGAGGTAGATCCTTCTACTGGTATTTTCGTTTTGTAGATGACAAATCTAAAATTCAGGGGCATTAGAGTAAGTTAGCTGAACCAGGGTTTAAACTTGAGTGTACCTAACTCCATATTATCTATGCTTAGCTCTAAATGCTTTGAAGATCAGACAGAAATGGGGCTAAATCTTGCTCCACCCCCTTTGGAGCTTTTGTCAGGAGAGGTGGAGGAAGATTTGCTTTGAAGCCAGATGATGTTTTTTTATCCCGGCTGGCTTTACCATTCACCAGCTCTATTGACTGGGCAAGTTACCTTATCACTTCAAGCCTCCATTATTTCCTGTGTAAAATAGGACAGCTTGGGAATTGGAGGTGTGGTTCAGTGGTAGAGCATATGCTTAGCATGCTCAAGGCCCAAGGCTCAATCCTCAGGACTACAGGCAGAAAGAAATGGGGAAATAGCATCCATGCAGTACTGTGATGAATTGCATAAGACAATGTACATAAATCTCCTGGAAACGTTCCAAGAAGGTAGTGGTTACGATTTTTTCATGATGATACTGGAGAAAATGAAAAGGACAGACTCCAAATGCTTAGGGAGTGTTTCTTGAAGGAAAGGGTTTGTGATGGCAACCTGGGTGGGTAGGTGGAAATTGCTGGCACCTGAGTCTGGATTTAACCCTTCTTGTCTCACAGCCAGCGGTACTGTGTCTGTAACCCTGCCCTTGTACGCCAGTTCCGGAACCCAGACACCATCTTCATCCTTGCTTTTGCCATCATCCTCCTCAATACTGATATGTACAGCCCCAGTGTCAAGGCTGAGCGCAAGATGAAGCTGGATGACTTCATTAAGAACCTGAGAGGTGACCAGAATTTCCCATCTATTTTTCTTGCACATCATCTGAGAAAAGTAAAGAGGGTGGGGATGGGAGTGGGGTGAGAGAAATCCCAGATGTCCTTATTAGCCTTTTTCTATGCTGTCACTTTATCTCATGGCTGGACTTCCCCAGGGCATTCACTTATTAATTCATTCAAATTTATCAAAAGTTATTTGCCAGGCTGTGTGGCAAACTTAGCAGCTGAGTGCTTACCTAGCATATGCAAGGCTCTGAGTTTGATTTCCAGTGCTGTAAAGAAAAACATTTGTCTCTGTACTCACCCCCAGATCAACTATTTGTTAAGTATTGACTCAGGCTATAGAATTTGACTCTGGCTCACAAAACAAAACAAAACAGCCTGGCTCTTAAACTGTTTAACTCACTCAGTTATTCCTTCATCTATTTCTTGTTATCTCTCTCCTTGTCTTCCCTATTTATACCTACAAAGACTAATTTGATTACTTTAGATACCTTTTTCTCCATTTGTTTATTCATTTAGCCAACCAAACAACTCAGCCAGTGGACACTTACTGAATGCTTAATGTGTACCAAGTAAAATGAGTACAGAGGACAATGGAGGGGAGGCTGCTATAGTCTTTTCTCTCTTTGCTAGAGAGATTGAAATGTAGTGCCTAGATAACCAAGGTAAGACAGAAAGCAAACAGTGATGTCAAAAGGGCCAAAAGACAAGCAGAGCAATCACCACCTACAGACTTCCTGGAGGGCTTGTTCTTTACAGTGAGCCTTAAAGGTGACAGACTGAAAATTGAGGGGAACTCACTTAGCAGAAAGAACAACAAAGGCTGGGGGGGGGGGAGAAAATGTGAAGTTCTTAAGAGAAACAACTGAGATGGGGTAGATGAACACTTGAGAAGGTCAGATGGATCCACTCTGAGATCCTCCTGTGCCAGATAAACGGTGTCACTCTGATCTTTTCTCTTGGTTTATTGTATTGATGTCAAGCCCTAGCTCTCACCAAAAAGCAATCTACTTAAAATGACACAGATATTGTGATTATTTCAAAAGCATTGAAACAGCGAAATAGAGATGGGGAGAACAAGACAAAGTTGCTGACTGTCATAAACACGTAGTTGAAGGCTTTAAGCTGTCTGGTAGCTACAGTGAAAAAGGCAGCAGGGAGAAGAATGGACCTTTAGCACTTATCCAGGGAAGAAGTATAGTAATTCCAAAGGAGAAGTCATTTTTTTTCCCTAGCAGAAGCCTTAAAAAGAAGAGCGAGAAAATTTCATTCAGCACATAGTCAAGAGTGGAGAAAGATGGTAGACTTAAGAAGGGGAATTAGATCAGAGGGCAGCCAGAGCTATTTCCTGTAATCTTGCCATCATTCATTCATCCATATACGTATGCACACCAAATATACAGGCAGCCCTCCATATCTCTGAGCTCTGCATCCATGAATTCAACCAGCTGTAGATTGAAAAGTTCTGGGGGAAAAAAAAACAACAACTTGGGTCTGTACTGAACATGTACAACCCTTTTTCTTGTCATTATTCCCTAAGTCATATAGTAAAACCATCATTTACATGACATTAACATTGAAGTAGGTATTGTAAGTAATATACAGATGAGTTAAAAGTAACAGAAGAATGTATGTAGGCTATATGAAAATACTCCCCCATTTTTTGAGACCAAAACCTTACCACGTGGCAACCATACTTGACTATACAATTTTATATATGAGATATGAGCATCTTTGGATTTGGGTATTGATAGAAGATCTTGGAACCAATCTCCCATAGATATGGAGGAATGGGTTTGTTTGTTTGTTTGTTTGTTTGTTTTTCAAGATGGGGCTATTCTAGAACTTGCTCTGTAGACCAACTCAGAGATCTGTCTGCCTCTGCCTCCCGAGTGCTGGGACTAAAGGCATCTGGCAATTTCATTTTATTAATCTGACTTGGAGAGATGATTGTGTGCATGTGTGTATGTGTGTGCATGCGTGCATGTACACATATGACTATATATTTCCTTCAGTTATTGAATAAATAAGCAAACAAACAAATGAAAGTAAAACATGTTTATTTTAGGAATGAGGGACATGGGGCTATCATGAGACCCTGAGTTTAATGCTCAGCAGTGCCAAAATTATTTTTTCATTACATCTATTTGCTTATTTGTGTGGGGTGTTTGTACATGCTATAGATGTGGGCATTCACATGCCATAATTGTTCATATGGAGGTCAGAGGACAACTTGCAAGAAGTGTTTCTCTTCTTCCACCAAATAAATTCTGGGGATGGAACTCAAGCTGTCAGACTTGGCAGCAGGCAACCTTACCTGCTCAGTTATCTCTCTGGCTTTCAAGTAGTTTATTATCTTCTTTTCACTTAACTTGCTTTTGTGTTTTGTTTTGTTTTTCGAGACAGGGTTTCTTTGTATAGCCTTGGCTGTCCTGGAACTCAGGACCAGGCTTGCCTCGAACTCAGAAATCTACCTATCTCTGCCTCCCAAGTACTGGGATTAAAGGCGTGTGCTACCACTGCCTGGCCACTTAACTTGCTATAAGAATTTTCTCATAGTATTGAAATATTTTGGTAAATATCAAGTTTATAGACAAACTATCCTTTACTTAGCTATTTCTCTATTGTTAGAAATTAAGCTGCTTCAGAATTTCTCCATAAATACCACTTGGTGAACATTCTTCAACATCAATCTCACAAATATTTCTGAATAATCCCTTAGGATATATTGTTTTGGAAAGGAGTTGATGGGATTGAATATTTACAGTCTTTCTAGATTCATTTCTGAAACTGTGATATCAGTAGATATGCCAACCTGCTCAGACTCTTAATAACTCTGTATATCATTTGAAAGTACTATTCCCAGTTAAGAGGGGCAAAAGGAAGATAAAAAGTAGTACCTGGTTGTTTTAATTACACTGTATTATAAGTCGTTTAGACAAAATCCCTACCCTACAAAAAAAAAAAAAAAAAAGCAATTGGCTGTTTTGTTGAAAGGCACCTTCCTATCCCTATGCCTGGGTGTGGGGTATTATAGAGAACCCCCTACTGCCTACCCTCTATATTGATGGGACATACTCCTTTGTTATACTTTCTATGTAGGAGTTGACAATGGTGAAGACATCCCCCGTGACCTCCTGGTAGGCATCTACCAGCGCATCCAAGGTCGTGAACTGAGAACCAACGATGACCATGTGTCCCAGGTGCAGGCTGTGGAGCGCATGATTGTTGGCAAGAAACCGGTAAGTGACTTCAGGGTAGGAGGCATCATTGTGTGGTAAGTCACTTCGGCTCCCCCGACCCCACTCCCACCCCCACCCCACCCCCTCGAACTCCAGATTCCCTTTACCTGTAAAATAAAATGGGAAATATGATATTCCTTAGGAATCGTGGTACAGATTATGGGAGATTCTTTATATAAGTGCATTTAGTATATTGCAAAGTCCATCACAGGTGCAGTATGACTATTTTCTTTTTATCTATGTAAAGATAGCCAAGTAAAGAAAGACAAGCTATAGTGGCTAAGAAGCAGATATAGTATTGCTAGCAAACATTTATGAATTCCTTACCACTGATCGGATCCAGAGACAGATTTGAATCAGACATAATCTCTCTCTTTAGGGGCACTCAAAGATTAATGAGGTTCCCAGACAAAGACACAAATAATACTTTTACCTCCTAGTCTAATTTAGAGGAACAGAAAACAGGGAGAGGCCATTTTAAGTCAAGGGAAATCAGAAAGGCTTCTTGGAAAATAACTTGGGAATTGTGATGTGAAAGAGGGACAAAATATAGCTGGGCTGGGCAAGAAAAACATTTCAGACAGAAGATTCTAGAAGGACAAAAACAAGGTAGCAGAAAGATTAAAGAAAGATTAAAGGACTTAGTTGTTTATGTTTATGTTCTTTGTATCAGAGTGACAGATATGCCTTGTTAAGGTACCAGAGCCCTGAAACCGATGGGGAGACCTTGTTAACCACCACTTTTCCACACCTGTCCAGGTCCTGTCACTCCCTCACCGTCGACTGGTTTGCTGCTGCCAGCTCTATGAGGTGCCAGATCCAAACCGCCCCCAGAGGCTGGGGCTGCACCAGCGGGAGGTCTTCCTCTTCAATGACCTCCTTGTGGTATGGGCATTGTACGGAAGGAAATGGGAGGGAGATAGTCAGCAGAGCTGCTGGGTCTATTGCAAACCATGATGTGTCCAGTGTGGTTGGTACAATGCCTCAGCATGCCATCTGCATGGTCTCCAGTAAGGTATAGCCTATCTCTGTCCCTCCTTTTCCTTCATTTTGATGTTGTAGGAGCCACACAGAGACAGAAAATGTGAGGACCAGGGGCTAATAATAGACTTGTAATCTGGGAAGTGATAGGAAATGTCCCTGTCCAGTGCTGTAGCACAGAGGGTTGTCAATCTGTGGCTCTGTGAACCTATCTGTTTTCTTGATGTTAGAAGTGATTAAAACAAAGTACATCACTGGTACAGAGGTACCCATCTTTTAGTGATAGGATTTGTTGGATTCTACAGATCAGAAGGGATTTTTCAGGATTTCCTAGGCAAGAGCTATACTCTCCAAGGTGGCTTAGCCCTGACTACTAGAATCTGGTTATTTTGGGGGGAGGGGTTGTTTTTTTGTTTTGTTTTTAAAATAAAGACTCACCTAGCTGGGCGGTGGTGGCGCAGGCCTTTAATCCCAGCACTTGGGAGGCAGAGGCAGGTGGATTTCTGAGTTCGAGGCCAGCCTGGTCTACAGATCGAGTTCCAGAACAGCCAGGACTATAGAGAGAAACCTTGTCTCGAAAAACAAAAACAAACAAACAAACAAACAACTCACCGAATAGTTCTGGCTGTCCTGTAATTCACTCTGTACACCAGGCTAGCCTCAAACTCACAGAAATCTACCTGCCTCTGCCTCTTGGCTAGAATTAAAGGCGTGTGTCAGCACAGCTGGGTAGAATCTGCCTCCTGATGTGGTTCACATCTTACTCTACATTCTCCACTGTTTCTTGGGATCACAAAGAGCAAGTATTTTCCCTCTGCTCTGAGACAGTACTCCCGAGAACAACAGTCTTGTTCCTTCCTTGGTCTTCTCTTCTTCACATTAGTGTTTCTCCATCTTGGCACTACTGTTGATATTTTGAGGCAAAGGCAATTCTTTCTTTCAAGGGCCTGTCTTGTGTGTTGTAGTATGTTTAGCAGTGCCCTAGGATACCTACTAGAAGGCAGCAGCAAACCTTCAACCAAAAATGTGTTCTCCAGAGAAGAGCCAAAAAAAAAAAAAAAGACAGAAAGGGAAGGGTGAGAGAGGGAGGGAACATCTTCAGGGAAGAAAAGGAACAGAAGAAAAGAAAGCAATGTCTTCTCCAGATGTTTTTCTGTATCCTATGGCAGCAGGGGTCAAAATCATCTCTAGTTAAGAATCATGGCTTTAAACCACATACCTCCAACACCCTCTCCAAACCTTAGTGGTTTGCTTCACTAAGTGGTGCTAACCCTTATCTCCTAGAGTTGTCAAAGAGGACGAATCAGGAAGTCAGTGCCTGACAATGCAATTCAGCAGTGGAGTGCTTGTTTAGCATATGCAAGGATCTGGGTTCCGTTCCCAGCACTATAAGAGAAAAGAGGGAGGAAGAGATGATCCCCTCTCAAATCAGATGTGATTTTGATTTTGACTCACTGGTGCTGAGTCCCTGTTAGATGTCCTTCGTGCACGATACCCTTGCTTTATCTAGCTCTGTGCTAGACACTGAGTACATGGAGATAAATCAGACTGAGCCCATGTACTCAGGAACTCACAAACAAATGGCCTAATATGTGTTTTGCAACATTGTGTGCTGATAAACCCCTGTAATCTAAGCATTTGGGAGGTGGAGGCAAAAGGAACAGAGCGTTGAGATTAGACTGGACTACATGATAGAGGTCTTGTCTCAAGCACTCACACCACACCACTGCTCGAAAGTATTTGATACGATTGTGCACTGTAATCAACCTAAACCAAACCTTTGTTTGAAGAGCCATTTGTAGGGGATGGGGCTGTAGCTTAATGATAGAGCAATTGTCTGGACCCAGGTTTCATTTCCCAGCATACAAAAATACATGGAATAAAATAGCCACTTGCAGATTGTCCAGGCTATGTTAGTGGTGAATCTAAAATGCCTAAATACTTGCTAAAGACTTTTGGTCATTGAGAGGTTGTTAATGCTGTTCAAAGGCTAGGCAGAGGTTGCCATTATAAGCTATTTTTGGATGGTGGGAGTTGGGGTAAGTGAGAAAACCTGAAAACTAGACCCACCAACCCCCCTGCCCTCCAGGCCAGCAGGGATAATCACATATTTAGAATTACCTGTCTGACAAGAGAGGAGGTATGAAAGCAACACCCTGGAAGCTCAGAAGATGGAAACAGAAATCTATGTGAGGTATTAGGACAGGCTTCCTGGAGGGACCATCATTCATGTAGTTCCTTTAAGAGTTGCAAATGCTTGTTGTGCATGGTCATGATATCACAAACTTGCATTCTCTCCCACCTCTCCGATCCTAAAGTTTCAGTTCTTCCTTGTGGGTATATGTGCTTATGTGCATATGCTTGTTACGAGGAATAGGTGGGGAAGATGGTTACTAGAAATGGGTATCATTTGGAAATCCCCCACCCTAAACCCTGCCTCTTATTTTTTCCCCACCATTGTTTGCCAAAGGTCACCAAAATTTTCCAGAAGAAGAAGATCTTGGTGACATACAGCTTCCGTCAGTCCTTTCCCCTGGTGGAAATGCATATGCAGCTCTTCCAGAATTCATGTGAGTCCCCCCTTGAACCCTAGCATGCATCCCAGGGGTTTATCAGAGCCCATGTTCATCCTTCATCTATACTAGCTACCAGCCACTGAAGTCCTCTATAGCTGGGTTAAAGTCCTCAAAGTATCTACTGGTTCGAGGATGAAAGGAAGATTAGAATGGAGTATGATTTGGGTGTGGCTCCTGGAGAACACAGAACAACAATGTTTGTGTGTTCCTTAATGGGCAGAAGAGTTGGCAGTCACACTGTGCTTAGAAGTTCTGTATTGAGAAGAGCATGATTGGGTATCATTCAAGAGAGCAGAGTCATTGTGAGAGGCAGAGAGACAGAGGAAAAGGTTTCTAGAAAGCAGTTCAGAATTCTATTTGCCTTTACTTCTTGGAGTATAAGGAATAAGGTTGCCATGGTTACCAGGAGTTTGGGGACAAAGGGAAACCACTGAAGATGCTTGAGCAGAGAAAAGGCATTTCAGAGTTGGGTGCTACAGAAATCATCTTCAAGATGGACAAGGTGATGTATTCCTGTAGGATAGCATTTGAGAAGAAGAGACAGAAAAGATACTTGAGCCCAGGAGTTTGAAATTAGCCTAGCCAAACAGTGTGACTCTGTCTCAGAGATGGTTGGCAGCAGTGTGTGTGTGTGTGTGTGTGTGTGTGTGTGTGTGTGTGTGTGTGTGTATGTATAGGGGGTTGTATAATTTCTCAGCTTCTTGTCTTATCCACTTTGATTCAAAGTTGACAGAAATATCCAAATTCTTCTGCCTCTTCTCATTGCCACAGATTATCAGTTTGGGATCAAGTTACTGTCTGCGGTACCTGGAGGGGAACGAAAAGTCCTCATCATCTTTAATGCTCCTAGCCTCCAAGACAGGCTACGCTTTACCTCTGACCTGCGGGAGTCCATTGCTGAGGTGCAGGAGATGGAGAAGTACCGTGTGGAATGTGAGTAGCTACTACTTCCCCTCTCCTGATACAGTGCTTCACAGACACCAAGAATCCTGTCTTCTGAGAACCATAGAGTTGAGAGCTAGCTTGTCCAACCTCCCTATCCTTATTTCAGAAACCCTTCAGTTTCTGCCTGAATGCTTTCTGTGACAAAAGGGTCATTACTTCCTAACCTCAGTTATTATTCCAGTCTTTGAGAATCTATGCGGTGGCCTCCAAACCCATCTTTTAATCATGAGTCAACTCTTCTTCTATTAAATGTTATCAGAAAGAAGATTCAGGCCATAGGAGATAGGGCTGTAGCTTCAGATTTCGTGTATGCTACTTGTTATTTGAGCAAACAGGTGAGTTCTGTCACCCCCTGAACCTTTCTTCAGATGAAACAGGGATAAAGAAATCTTCACAGAGTTTGACAAGGAGCCAGGTACAGTAGTTGCACACCTGTAACCCCAGCACTAGGGAGGCTGAGGCAGGAAGATTTCAAGTTTGCAGGCAAGCCTTGGCTATATATTGAGTCTCTGTTACAAGAGAGAAGAAAGAGGAAGAGGAGAAGAAAGGGAGAATTGAAGATGAAAGAGTGAAAAAAAGAAGGGATGGGAAGGGAGATGCAAAAGCATCTCCAGTGCATCCATGATGTTCAATAAATACCATCCCCCATTTCCTCTTCTCTCCCCAATATCAGTTCCTGACTGAGGTCCAGGTCAATCCCTGGGGGCTGCACCAAGTTAGTTTGGTCATATACAATGGAAAATAGTAATTATATCATTCTTCCTAATGCTTTCCAGGTCTTCTCTTTTGCCTTTTCTTCTCTAAGCTAAGCAGTCCCAGCTAAGTAACATGGCATCAAGGAGAAAGAAGGCAGAGAGAAAGAGAAGCAGTAGTCAGTTCCTTGATAGGTCTTCAGCAAAGCAGAGTGTCAGTTCACTGGATTCCAGAGCTCCCTGGGGAAGTGTAAGAAGTTCCCCATATCAAAAGAGCAAGAGAGCCGATAGGCCAGAGTTTCCCTGACCTCACTTGGGGTATAGGGGAGCCAGGAGAGTAGGATAGACCTGCTTCTAGAATGTTGGCTTCACAAATTTCAACTTTCTGACCCTGAGCAAACTATAACTTCTCCAATTCTCGGTTTCTTCTGAACAATGTAGATGATGTTCTGAATGTGGAAAGAAAGGGATCAAGTATATGCTGTCCCCAGCATACTGTCTGGCATATACTAGAGGGTTTGTTTCTAATCAATTTCATGTCCCTGCTCCTCCAAGAGCTCCTTTGCTCTGAAGCAGGGCATTCGAGAACTGAGTGGACTTTAAAAGGACTGTCCTTCACCATAGGCTAGAAGGGCCTTCCCATCCTTACTGTGAGCCATGTGTTACAAAGCAACACAAAAGGGTAAAAAAAAAATGAAGGATAAGAAGATGAAAAGGGAGCAGATACCAGGCAGTGTTGGCACACCCCTTAAATCCCAGCACTTGGGAGGCAGAGGCAGGCGGATTTCTGAGTTCAAGGCCAGCCTGGTCTACAGAGTGAGTTCCGGGACAGCCAGGGCTACACAGAGAAACCCTGTCTCAAAAAAACAAAAAAACAAAAAACAAAAAACAAAAAGGAGCAGAGAGGGTAGGAAGGGAGGAAAAAGAAGTAGGTGGCATAGGATGGGCTAGGCCCCTAAGGAGCTTTGAAGATAGAGTTCCAGTTTAGGGGAAACAATTACTACTAGGGGGTGGGAGTGGGCAGGAAGCCTGGGGACCAGAAGGAGGAAAGAAAAAAAAGGAGGAAGGCTGTAGTCAACCAGGTGGGCTCTTTCTTAATGCTCTTCTTGACTTTTGCCCATTTTCTTCATTGCTACCCAGCTGAGCTGGAAAAGCAGAAAGGTATGATGCGGCCTAATGCCTCACAGCCTGGAGGAGGAAAGGACTCAGTGAATGGGACTCTGGCCCGCAGTAGTCTGGAGGATACTTATGGGGCAGGCGATGGGCTCAAGCGGGGTGCACTCAGTAGTTCCCTGCGAGACCTCTCTGATGCAGGTAAGTGTTCTGGACCCCTGTCCTGGCTGGGGAGATGTGGGACCAGATGTCCTCTTTGCCTCCTGTCACTGGCTGTCAGCCTTCCTCCAACACACACACACACACACACACACACACACACACACACACCATTCAGAGCAGAGCCCTGGGAACTATGCCACAGGGGGCCTGGTAGCCAGGTCAGAACAGGTGGGGCCCAGGGTTTCTGCCAGGGAGTATGAAGTGGGGCCACAGACTCAGCCCCTCTCCGCTTCCCTCTTCTGTCTCTCCTTTACTGCCTCTCCTCCATCTTTTCCTCCTTTCTTTCCTCCTTCTTAACCTCTCTTCCTCCCTACCTCCCCCCTCTTCAATGGGGGAAGGGGGCAATGGGGTGTCTGTCCCTGGGAGGGACCTAGGCCTGGTGCCCAGCTCTGGAGCCCAGCAGGGTGGGGAGGGAGGGTTGCTGCTCTGACGCTGGGCTCCTTGCTTGTGGGTGCAGGGAAGCGGGGGCGGCGTAACAGCGTGGGATCGCTGGACAGCACCATCGAAGTAAGTGTCAGCTCCTGCCCCACTCATTTCTGCATGAGCCCTGCCCTGGCCATAGAGCCCCAGAGGAGGAGGGGGACCCTCTTCCGTGCTGGGAACCATATGGCTGCCTCTCCCAGCCAACCACTTTCTCCATCTGTCCTCAACTCTGTCTGTCCTCACTCTGCCTGTCTCTCAGTCTGTCTTCCACTCTCCCATGCCCCTTCTTAACCCCAGGGCCAACTCCAAATAGGGATGCCCTTGGATTTGGGCCTCAAGAAACTTTAACCTCCATATCCTGCTTTTTTGACCCTGAGCCAGTCACTCTGCCTCTCTAGGCCTAACATTTTTTTGGCCTGAGAAATGGTCATGTGAAGGAAGTCCTACTGATTTTTCCTCTGCCCTCTGAGGTTCAACTGAGCTAGTGGATGTGGCAACAGAGCTTGGGAGCAGAGCTGGCCACAGATACAGGACTGCTGTTTGGTTTCCACTGTTACTTTGGGATCCCTGTTGCTCCAGCTTCAGGGATAGGGGTGGAATTTAGGGTCGGGGTTTAGGATATTTAGACTGGCCTGACTTCCCCCCTCCCCCCTTTTAGGGGTCTGTTATTAGCAGTCCACGCCCTCACCAGAGGATGCCACCTCCACCCCCACCCCCGCCGCCAGAGGAGTACAAGAGCCAGAGGCCAGTCTCCAACTCCTCATCTTTCCTGGGCTCCCTATTTGGAAGCAAGAGAGGCAAAGGGCCCTTCCAGATGCCACCACCGCCAACAGGCCAGGCCTCTGCCTCGTCTTCATCTGCTTCCTCCACCCACCACCACCATCACCACCACCACCATGGTCACAGCCATGGTGGCCTGGGGGTGCTACCTGATGGGCAGTCCAAGCTCCAGGCCCTGCATGCCCAGTATTGCCAAGGACCGGGCCCTGCCCCACCACCCTACCTCCCACCCCAGCAACCTCCTCTGCCTCCACCCCCTCAGCAGCCTCCACCCCTACCCCAGCTGGGCTCCATTCCACCACCACCTGCCTCAGCCCCCCCTGTGGGGCCACATCGACACTTCCATGCCCATGGCCCAGTTCCAGGACCCCAGCATTATACCTTGGGCCGGCCAGGCAGAGCCCCAAGACGAGGGGCTGGAGGACACCCTCAGTTTGCTCCACATGGCCGCCACCCCTTGCACCAGCCCACATCCCCATTACCCCTGTACAGTCCTGCTCCACAGCACCCTCCTGCCCATAAACAGGGTCCCAAGCACTTCATCTTCAGTCACCACCCACAGATGATGCCAGCAGCAGGTGCAGCTGGGGGCCCTGGGTCCCGGCCACCAGGGGGATCCTACTCCCACCCTCACCACCCCCAATCACCACTGTCACCACACTCACCCATCCCACCTCATCCCTCCTACCCACCCCTGCCCCCACCCTCACCTCACACCCCACATTCACCCCTACCACCCACCTCCCCCCATGGCCCACTGCACGCCTCTGGGCCCCCTGGCACGGCTAATCCACCCAGTGCAAACCCCAAGGCCAAGCCAAGCCGGATCAGCACTGTGGTCTGAGGAATGGGATGAGTGTACTGGGGAACAGGATAGTCTGAGGAAATCCACAGGAGAGGGACCTTGCCCCTCTCTTCTTCCTCGTTTTTTTTTTTTTTTCCAAAATATATATACACTCAGCAGTGTCCTTCTTTCCACTTCCTCTGTATCTCCAGACCCTTCTTCCAACCCCCAGCAGTTGCCATGGGGTTTCCTTTCAGATTGGAGGGCCCTTGCCACTTGCAGCCTGAACGTAGGGCACTGCAGTGCTGGGAAGTGGTAAGGGCCTCTTGGCAGCCCTCATCCTCCTGTTCCTGTCTTCCTCTCCTCTTTCTTGTCCCTGGAGGTCCAGTTGGTGACCTCAGACCTCTGGGCAAATGTGAGCTTCCTTGCAAGCTGGTGGAGAAGGCAGGCTTCTGGAGTTGCAGTGGTGAAGGCTTTCCCCAGAGCTCCTCTGGCTGTGTGGGGCTAGGAGAGAGCTCTGTAGAGCTGTGGCCAAACCTCAGCTGGCGCAGCCCTCTCTCTGACCTCAGGGCCTCGCCACACACCTCCATGTGTCTTTCTGCCTGCTGGAGGACACACAGACTGTCAGTGCACTCTGTGGGTGGAACCCCGCTTGTGCTGGCCCCCACTGAGGGCAGTGCTTCCTCTCTTGAGCCAGTCTGTGCCCTCTCTCCTAATAGGTCCCAGCCCAGACCTCTATGGCTTCAGGAACTTGCCTTGCCCTGCAATGTTCTTATCCTGATCAAAGTCCAGACAGGTTTTTACTTTGGAGGCAGGGGAGGGGGGGGGGCTCAGGTCTGGGATGAGAAGGGTACTGCCCTCCCTCACCCATATTGCATGCCCCCCTTCCTTCTATTTTTCCCACCTTCAACTGAAGACAGTGCACTTTACAGATATCACCCACACATATCTCACTGGGGCAGGGCACCCAGCATCAGCCCTGGGGAAAGACTCCCAAAGGACCACCCTGAGCCCAAGATGTCCTTCCTGAGGCAGAGATTGAAGCCATCAGAGCAGGGGCTGCGAGCCAGAATGCCCAAGCCCCTCTTGTTCATCCAAATCTCCACTGCCTCGCTAGCCCTTTTGCAGCCCTGTTTATTTATTATAAATATATTTTTTACAAGTCCCAGCTCCTCTTCTTGCCCTACATTCAGCTCCTTTCACAGTCCCTGCCTTCTCTCCCCTGTCCAGTATGGGCTGCAATACAGACAGACAGATGGGCCCTCTATGTCAAAGGGTCCCTGGGGCTTGGGGTTGTGGGAGGGCGTTGGTGGTGGGGGGGACTGTATGGAGAGGAGCTGGGGTTCAGGCATTGTCTTTTTCCCTCCTTGTATATAAGAATGTATATTTGATGCCTCATAAAAGACCTTGTGCTCACCTCTGGCCTCTGCCTCCTGCTTATGACCCCTTCCTACTGTGGAGCCCATGGAGAGAGGCACTAGTCTGGGGATGTACTAATGGTAATTCAGGCAACTATGTGGGCAAGATGCTTTGGTTAGGTAGGAGGGTAAATGAGGGTGGGGGTTTCTTGTCTTGTTTCGCATATTGTCTGTATGACAGTGGCAGGAGTGTGGGTTCTGGGGTTGATCCAGTTCACATCCTGGAGGTTTTACTTAGGCACAAGACTTTCAGGGGATCATCTTCCAACTGTTTGTTACTTCAGTTTACTACCTGGGATGATCACGTGTTGTTATGCTATCGCCATGAAGCTTGCACATACTCGCATATGGATACACACATATACATAATTAAAAATAAATCCCCCCTTAAAAAAAGAATATCTTCATTTATGCCAGGCTATTTAAACAGTGTCATGGAATTGTGATGACAGCATGAAGTCATGAATGCCAAGCAGCTAGGGTGGAGCAGGTATTCAGCAAGTTAATTCTCTCATCTTCTTTGTAGAGGTTGGATATATGGAGAATATGTGACCTCTGTTCTCCCTCTTCCTGTAACTGGCCTGGTTTTGTCTTGAAACCTCTGCTACTGGCCCTCCATGAAGTGGCTGGCCATATTTTTGCTCTTGAGGGCAGAAAAGCCCAGGTCTAGATACTTTGTATGAGCTCTATGTATACTTAGGATATTAAGTAACTAATAGCTGTCTCTCATTTACGAGGAAAGAGGCCACATAGTAAGTCAAGATTAGGTTTTCTTGACTTGTAGCCCAAACCCATTTCCACTGCCCCAAGCTGCTTCTCTGTAGAATGGACCCATTTCTAGCACCAATAATTATGCCCTGGGTTTCAGCCTAGCACAGGAGGAATGATGGGGCAGAGCAATGTCTCTTAGAGTCAACAGGGTCCCCAGACATAGTGTTCAGTTGATAGTTTTGCTGCTTTCCTAGAATCTACAAAGGTCTCGAAAAAGGGAATCATTTCTATGACCCTACATTTCTTGGATCAGTGCTTTTGTTTTCTTTTTGGTAAAGCACACTGAAAAGGCTACCCAGGGAAGACAGCTAGCAAGAGCAGCAGCTAAAGCAATGGAAGCATGTGCTGTTTCTCTCTGACCTGGACCTGAGTGAAGAGCCCAGATGTGGAGTCCACTCAGCATGTTTTGGTTTCTTCCTTGGTGGACTAAGCTAGGCTATCCTTGGTCTCAGCCTTTTTTTTTCCTACCTTCAGCTAGAGATTGGCCACTGATCAAGTGCTTCTTTGGCAATTCACCTGAATGTTTAAAGCCTTGTTTTTGACCTCCAGAACAGAGATAAAAATCTTGCAGGACAGTTGTTAGCTAATGCATGTGAAATGCTTACCTCATTGCAGACTGAAGTCACATGTTCTCAGCTACCTACAGAAATAAGTGCAAAAGTTAGGAGTCTTTCACAGTATGTCCAACCCAAACTCAGTCTCTCTCTCTGTCTGTCTGTCTGTCTCTCTCTCTCTCTCTCTCTCTCTCTCTCACACACACACACACACACACACTCTCTCTCTCTCTCTCTCTCTCTCACACACACACACACACACACACACACACACATACAATTAATGCAGTTTTTTTTTTTTTTGGTTTTTTGAGACAGGGTTTCTCTGTATAGTCCTGGCTGTCCTCCCAAGTGCTGGGATTTAAGGCGTGTGCCACCACTGCCCGGCATAATGCAATTTTTAAAATAAAAAAAGTTACAGAATTCCAAAGCAGTAGTATAGAATAAACATTCTCATTCTTCAAGGGATGAATGTACATATAGAAAGGAGGGATAGGATCAAAGCAAGACTGAAAACTCAGTAAGGTGAACATTACATTCTATAGCTTCATGTCTGGTGACTAGGTCATGTAGTATCACAATGTGATATAGGCCTGGAAAGCCCTGTCCTTGTAGGCCTTCTGTTGGAAGATTAGGAATTCAAAAGCAACCTGAGACCTGAGTTAGAAAGCAAGTTAGAGATACACATGAGACCCTGTCTCAAAAAGCCCCCAACTAAACCAAACCCAAACTAATCAGCATCATGAGGAGGGTGGCCAACTTCTACCATCAGCTGTATGGTGAGAGACTTGGACTACACCAGACCCTGTCTTGTAGTATCAGGATGGCAGAAGGTAGGAAAACATTTCCTAGGATGTATGAACAGTGGGCCACAGGGTGTGTGTGTGTGTGTGTGTGTGTGTGTGTGTGTGTATACATACATGTATGTAAAGACAAGAGGTTGATGTCATATATCTTCCCCAATTGCTCTCCATCTTATTTTGGGAATAGGGTCTCTCACTATACCTATCCATCAGTTTATAAGGATCCTCAAACTCTTGAACTCAGAAATTCACCTGCCTCTGCCTCCCAAGTGCTGGGACTAAAGGTGTGCGCCACCACCGCCTGGCGCAAACTGCTTCTTTTTAATGGTATAAATCTTTTTTTTTTTTTTTTTTTTTTTGGTTTTTCGAGACAGGGTTTCTCTGTGTAGCCCTGGCTGTCCTGGAACTCACTCTGTAGACCAGGCTGGCCTTGAACTCAGAAATCTGCCTGCCTCTGCCTCCCAAGTGCTGGGATTAAAGGCGTGCACCACCACAGACCAGCAATGGTATAAATCTTTTTCTCCCTTCTCTCTCTCCTTCCTTCCTTCAACTCCATCCCTACTATTCTTTTCCCAACTCTCTTCTTTCTTTCTTCCTTTCTCCTCCCCTTCCATCCCTTCTGATCTCTTTTTTTCCTCTTAATTTATGAGATCTGGGTCTTAGTATGTAGCCTAGGCTGCCCTCTAACTTATGATCTCTTGTCTCAATTTCTCAAGTTCTGAGAAAAATCATATACCACCATACCTGGCTCTACTAACATCAATAGTTTAATTTCTAAAATGCCCCAGAGTTAGCTGGGCATGGTGGCACAGGCCTGTAATCCCACCTACTCTGGAGGCCGAGGAAAGAGGACCACAAGTTCGAGTTTGGGCCACTGGACTGTAGAGTGAGTTCAAGACCAGCCTGGGCAACCAAGACCCTGTCTTTAATTGTTATTTTTATCATCTTACGTGTAGGGGTGGCTTGCTGTGATGTATGTCTGTATACATGTGTACCTGTGGCCAGAAGAGGGCATTGGATCCTCTAGAACTAGAATTACAAACAATTATGAGCTGCCACATGGGAATTGAACCTGGATCTGGGGAAGAACAGCCAGTAGTCTTAATCATTAAGTCATCTCTCCAGCCTCCCTGCCCCTTTAAAAAAATCTTTGAGACAAGGTCTAGAACTTGTTTTGTAGACCAGAATGGCCTTGAGCTCACAGAGAAGGTGCCCAGCTCTGAGATCCTGTCTTAAAAAGCAAAAGACATAAAGCTGGGTGGTATTAGTGGTGGTGCATACCTGTAACCCCTGCACTCAGAAGACAGAGGCAGGTTGGATCTGGTCTACAGTGTGAGGTCCAGGACAACTAGGGTCACCCAGAGAAACCTGGTCTCAGAACAAACAAATGAGAAAAAGATATAGAAGATAAACCAGGAATTTAGTGATAGAAGTGTTGCCTAGCATACACTAGTCTTAGACTCAATCCCAAATATTATAAAAACAAACAAACAACAAACAGAAAAAAAATCAATGAACACAAAATGGCCCAGATTTAGCCTGAAGATAGACTCTAGCTCCTGTGTCCTTTGACTGAGCACCACTTTTTTTTTTTTGTTTTTTTTTTTTTTTTGAGACATGGTTTCTCTGTGTAGCCCTAATTGTCCTGGAACTCACTTTGTAGTTCATGCTGGCCTCAAACTCAAGAGACCTTCTGCCTCTGCCTCCTGAGAGATGGGATTAAAGGTGTGTACCACCACCTGGCCTTAGATAATCTTATAATTCCCCTGCCCCAGCCAGTAACCAGTACATCAGGTTTTAAAGATGTGTGCCACCACCACCCGGCTTGTTTTTTTTTTTTTAAACACAGATTCTTGCTGGGCAGGTGGCGCATGCCTTTAATCCCATCACTTGGGAGGCAGATGCAGGCAGATTTCTGAGTGAGGCCAGCCTGTTCTACAGAGTGAGTTCCAGGACAGCCAGGGCTATACAGAGAAACCCTGTCTCAAAAAACAAAACAAAAAGATTCTTTCTAGTAAAATGTTTGAAAATCAGGGTTTGGATAGGGCATGGTGTCTCACAAGTTTAATCTCAGATGTTTGTAGAATGAGGCAGGAAGAATATTGTGAATACTAGGATAGTTTAGGCCACAGGATGAGAACCTATCTCATTTCCTCTCCCGAAAAGAAAGAGATTAAGATTTGGACATTCAAATTATACATGTCAATAGTGTCATCTTATTTGGAAAAAGCTTCAGTGTTCATTGATAATTTCCTAACTCCATTATTCCTTCCATATTTTTTTTGTTTAGAATTCTGAATGTTCTCAGATGGGTATTGATATGTTTATAACAAGATAGAGAGAAAAGAATATGTTCTAGTGGAGGTATAGTCAGGTATGGGGGAAGAGGGTGTCTCAGGGAGCCCATGCTGAGTCATCCCTTCCCCCTGAGAGACCAGCCACACTATAGTATAGTATAGAATAGAATTTATTCAGGGCATGGGGAGGGGAGTTAAGATGGTAGTAGATGCAGAGAAAGGGAGAGAGAGAGAGAGAGAGAGAGAGAGAGAGAGAGAGAGAGAGAGAGGCCAGCCATGAGTATGAGGAGAGAGAGGGGGGATGGAAATGGGGAAGGGAGGGGGGAGGGGAAGAACCCAAGAGGGTAAGAAAGGAACAAGAGATCAAGAGGGAGCAAGAGATCAAGAGAGGGAGGAGGGGGCAAGCAGCCCCTTTTGTAGTGGGTCAGGCAACAGCCAGATAACTGTGGGGAGGAATTTAGACAGAATGCTAACAGGTATAATGGCACATAATAATCCCAGAACTTGGGAGGTGGAAGCAGGACGATCAGGAGTTCAAGGCCAACCTGGGTTACATAAGACCCTGTCTCAAAGAAAATCAAAAGAACAATGAACAAACTTTCCCTTTTCTCTAATTTTATCTATATCAGTGTAGAATTATGGATTTTAATCCATATTTTAATCAATTTATAATCTACTGTTATAATTCATTTTGAATTAGTTGAATTGTATGGTTTTATGGTTAAGTATCTATTATGCACATACTATATACCTATATTTCTCTCTGAGTATGTCTCTCTCTGACTCTTTCACTATCACATATATCTTGTTAGGATCCTTATACTAGTTCAGGGTAGAATCTGGATGTGGTCCTACCTACTCAAAAGACTGTGATAGTAGAATTGCTTGAGTACACAAGCTCAAGACCAGCCTGGTCAACATAATAGCGATACTACATCTTAAAAAAAGAGAAAAAAAGAAAAGAAAAGAAAAGAAAAGAAAAGAAAAGAAAAGCCAGAGAAAAGGTGATTCAGTGTCCTCCAAAAACACAAACCTATATTCAGGCAAAATACCTATATACATAAAATAAAATAATGAAAATAATAAAAAACTTTTTAAAATCCATAGTAGCCGGGTAGTGGTGGTGCACACCTTTAATCCCAGCACTTGGGAGGCAGAGGCAGGCAGATTTCTGAGTTCAAGAGTTCGAGGCTAGCCTGGTCTACAGAGTGAGTTCCAGGACAGCCAGGACTATACAGAGAAACCCTGTCTCGAAAAATCAAAAAAAAAAAAAATCCATAGTAAAGAGATAGTAAGTGGCTCACACATGATGTAGAGGAGGGTGTGGTAGAGTTGGGAAGGAGATGGATTCCAGACCTACTTGGGAGTTGGGAATGGTGGCTCCTGCCTGTAAACCCAGTTCTTGTGAGGTAGAAACAGGAGGACCAGGAGTTTAAAGTCATCCTTGGCTGCATAGCAAATGAAACTTCGTGTCAAACAAACAAGCAAACAAAGACCAAACAAACAAACAATGACAAAAAAGACAACTCAGATCTATTTTGAAATTTTACAAACCAAAATTAAAAAGAGCCATAGGGTTTGGGAAGAGAGCTCAGTATCAGAGCACCCGTTCAGAGGGTATGAGGCTCTATGTTTAGGGCACTGGGTTTTACCCTACCACCAAAGCAGTGTCATTCTCATGTAGTTCATGTACAAAAGAGAGGAGGGTGTGGTTGGGAACTTAGCTAAGACCTTGTGTTATTGCTCTGCATACATTCTATACAGCCTTTCTCTCCCAGATGGCTGGGTGAGGCCACACCAGCTTTCACCACAAGGGCAGAAGCCTGTTGTTTCCAAATTCTGAAGCCTGCAGTGCCCAGTTTCTGATTGTTCCTCAACAAGACTTGAAGCTTAGAAAAGGAACTTGTTTCCTAAACACTTTTCTGTGTAGGGAGCAACTTTCTTTTTCTTTTTTCTTTTTTCTGGGGGGGGGATTTTTCGAGACAGGGTTTCTTTGTATAGCCCTGGCTGTCCTGGAACTCACTCTGTCCTGGAACTCCACCTGTCTCTGCCTCCCAAGTGCTGGGATTAAAGGTGTGTGCCACCACTGCCCGGCCAAGGGAGCAACTTTCATATCCGAGTTTCATTCGAGACTTTCACAGGCAGAATTTATGGGAGTCAGGCAGTTGTAGGTTTGAATTGTGGCTCTGCCACTTTCTAGCTGTGACATTGGACCTGAGCTTCGTTCTCATCTGCAAGATGGGGAGAATACTACTCCCCAGCACTTGGCTCTTAAAGAAAGGCAGCCATCATTATATCTAATCTTCCTAAGTAATGAAAGGATTACTTAACTTCATTTTTTTTTTTTTTTTGGTTTTTTGAGACAGGGTTTCTCTGTGTAGCCCTGGCTGTCCTGGAACTCACTCTGTAGACCAGGCTGGCCTCGAACTCAGAAATCCGCCTGCCTCTGCCTCCCAAGTGCTGGGATTAAAGGCGTGCGCCACCACCGCCCGGCCTTAACTTCATTTTATGAACAAGAAAATCAAGGGTCAGGGAAGTGAGGTACTTGGCAGGTCCCAGTGAGTAAATATCTGTTCCAGGAAGGCATGCCTTTGTATTTCCACATGCTTACAAAAGTTCCTGTTGCATAGTATGACTTTCACAAATACAAATTAATGGATTCAATATCACTGGCTTAGAAGACTGCTCAGTTTCCTTTTACCCTGTGGTATGTCTAGGCTCAAGACAGTAGAGGAGACTGGAGGAAGACTGGGTGGTGCTGAGACCAAAAGCCTAGTGTTCTTTACTCTTTACAGAGATGTTCCTCAAGTAGAAAAGCAAAATGTCTTCAGCTGAGGAACATCAAACTTACTAACCTTAATTTTATTCACTTTTCTCCTGTCCAGTTCTATTACTTTACATTATCGTTACTATTATTATTATGTTTTTGACATTGGGTGTAGCCCCATCCTTGCTATCCTGGAAGTAGCTCTGTAGACCAGGCTGTCCTTGAACTCACTGAGATTCACCTACCTCTGCCTCCTGAGTACTGAAATTAAGGTGTATGCCACCATGCCTGGCCATAATTTTTTTTTTTTGAGACAAGAACTCACTGTGTAGCCTACCTCTGCCTCCCCAGTGCTGGGATTAAAGGCATGTACCACCTACTGCCCGGCCATTAGTAATAATAACATTACTACTACTACAACAACTACTACTACTACTATTGTTATTACTTTGTGAAACAGGGTCTTGCTGTGTAGCTCAGGCTGGTCTCAGAGTCAAAATCTTCCCTATTTAGCCTCTATCATGAAATAAACAAAAATGCAAACATCCAGGCCTTTTGTTTTTTGTAACAGTAGTGGCTACACAAATGGATACACACATATTACATGATTACATGAAGTGTTTATCTAGTTACAATGTACACAGAACAGTTGAAAGCATTCATTAAAATGCTGACCGCCAATGACACTGGGGAGAATAATGCATTTTTACTCTATGTGGGACTGAAGCTTCTAAAAATCCACATTCTCTTGGGAGTGAGGAGCTTCCTACTTTCCTTTAAAAACAAAACCCTCCGAGGTGTAAGTCTGGTAAATCTTCACTCAGCAGCAGACACGCAGAATGGGAGGGAGGGGGGAGAGGGAGGAAGGGGGCGGAGATTCTTCGAAATCACCGCCTTCCGTGGTTCACACTGAAAAGACCTGGGAGAAGCAGCAAAGGACATTGGGGAGGAGCTGACAACATGCTTGGGATCTAGGGTGTGTGCGTGCGCGTGCGCGAGCGTGTGCGAGCGTGCATGGGTGCGTACCAGTTCAGGATCACTACTTATGGACACTAGCTCCTCTTCCGGTTTGTCTAGAGACTGCGCATGCGCATCACTGGCCTTTAAACGTGCGCCGCCGGTCCATCCGGTAAAAGGATCCGGTGCCAAATTACAATTTTGTTCCTCCGCCAATGAGGTGTACTATTTTCTCTCAGCCTGAGAAATGTTTTTAACTAACCACCTCCAAATAGGGGGCATATACAACCCGATTTCTTTCGATCATCACAGCGTGAAGGCTCCTATGTTTTTTTCTGACTCAAAATAAACGGAACTCGGAGAGACCCCTTGCGGAAGGATCTGGTTTGTTGTGGTGAGGTACAGAGGTGGGGGGGAGGAGACGCTGACAAACCAAGATGGCGGTTGCAGCGATGAAACCTGCCGCGACTGGGACTTAAGTGTAGTAGTGAAGGCTTCAGTAGTTAGGAGGCAGCGGTAGGGTGTGGAAGAAACGGAACAGGACTAAGAACCGGTAATCGAAACCTCAGCCTGAGACTTTTAGAGGACGGTACCCGCCCCCCCTAAGCCCTAGACGGGCGGTGGCCGTCCTGCTTAGGGCCTAGACTCCGAGAAGTGCCTCGGTTTCAGACAGCGGCGGCGCCATGAGTCCTTAAGGGCTGCCTGAGCCCTCCCGATCTCTGGCCCAGCCCTCGGGCCCACCATGGAGCTGGGGTCCGACGATTTCCTACCGCCGCCGGAGTGTCCGGTGTTCGAGCCTAGCTGGGCCGAGTTCCGAGACCCTCTTGGCTACATCGCGAAAATCAGACCCATCGCCGAGAAGTCCGGCATTTGCAAGATCCGCCCACCCGCGGTAAGGCCGGGAGCTGATGGTCGCCAGCAGCGAGCTTGTGGGTGGATCCGGGTAGCCAGTGGTGAAGTCCCGGGCGGGGGGGAGCAGGTGTGGGAAGAATATGGGATGGCTGGTATTTTGTGGATGCCTCGCAAAGCGAAGGACCCCTGCTGGGGTCAGGGGTCCTCGTTTTGTTGCATACAAGTGACCTGGGATCTGAGACCCACTCCCACCCTGCTCTTGAGAATTTCTCTTGATTCAATACACAGATGCTTAGTGGGTTGGGGAGAGTTCGCAGGGAAGCACAGAGACTCCCATCTCTTACTTTGTATCACTCTGGTCGAGGCTGTTACAAAGTAGCAACTATTGTCATTATTCCCTTTAAGGCAAGCTGTGTGGTGTAGTGGAAAGATCACATCTCGAAAGGGAGTCAGACCTGAGTTTAAAACTACTTAGAAGGTTAGCAGCTGTATGACCTTGGGCATGTAAAGTAATCCCTGAGCCTGTGAATTGTGTGCTAGGAATAATTAGATTAAACCAGGTAACATAGTACACTCTGGTAACTGGTAATTACTGTGACTGTGAAGGTGCTTGATGTGGTCATTGGTTTGCTCCTATGTGTGTTGACTCATGTTTACTCACACGCTGTCAGGCCAATTCATCTCTGATAATATATCCTGGCCTGATGGACCAGTCAGGAAATCATTCTCACAGGGAGTGCTCTTTCTGGCTTCTCAGACATGGGTTTAAGAAATTGTTCCGTTTTCTAGTTGAAGGCAATGTCAGAACCTTCTTGCACATGGTCCCCACAGCCTTCCTATGGAGAAGTTTAGACCAGTTAGCTTGGTATGTCCTCAGAAGATTTCGATTCTACCTCTGGCCCAGAATGTAGATAATCCTATAAGATAAGGCTTTTTGGGTCCCCAGAAACAATAGTGGTGATATGAAAATCTTCCTTTGGTTCCCAATGTTCAGCAAAAAGGATCATATCGTTGCTTCTAGTCCTGACTAGACCAGGAGTTTTTCAAAGGCTAAGACAGGCTGCTGCCTTGCTGACACACTGGAAGAGAAAATGATGAACAGTGTTTAGTAACCACATGGGATTCCTGGGCTGGTTTGAATTTGACTGCAACAATGTATCTTCGAGGAGGTGATTCAGGGTGTGGAAGCCTTATTCCCACTTGAGGAGAGAGCACCTTAGGTCTTCTTACCCACTTTAATGCTTTTGTTGCCCTTTGTTGTTCATAGGCTGGTTTTAGAAGGATTCTCTAGGTCCAGGTGTCTGAAGATGCGCTGTTGTGAGGGAGTCACAACTATTAGTGACAGGCCAGGAAGGCCAGCAGAAAGGAAAGGTTGGACTCCTGGATGGCCTTAAGGGAATATTCCCTGAAGTGGTCAGGAGAAGCCTCATGTGAGGATAATTGAGGTCTGAATTTCCTTGGGCTTTTGGGAAGGTTGGCCTTATGTAGGTGCTCTCTTACCTTGTCTTGGGGACCCAGGATGGAAGGAATGACAAGCACATCTTGCGTGCGTGCGTGCGTGCATGCATGCATTCATGCGTGTGTGCATGCGTGTGTGCATGCGTGCGTGCATGTGCGCATGTGCACTCACGTGTGAGCGCATGCGCTCTCTAGTGTGTCCGTGTGTCCGTCCATCCTCATGGGACTGTTCTTTGGTAGGCTTCTTTTCTTTACCCCAATAGCAGGATTCCTTTTTCTTTTCTTTCTTTCTTCTTTTTTTTTTGGTTTTTTTGAGACAGGGTTTCTCTGTGTAGCTCTGGCTGTCCTAGAATTCACTCTGTAGACCAGGCTGGCCCGAACTCAGAAATCTGCCTGCCTCTGCCTCCCAAGTGCTGGGATTAAAGGCGTGCGCCACCGCCCGGCAGCAGGATTCTTTCTAGTCCAAGAGATCTGACTCTTGTTTTTGTTCATGATTTTGTGTGCGTGTACACACTCTCTTAAACCACCTTTAGGCCTTAAAGAAGGTGGCTTTCTTCTGTTTGGGACTTGAATTACTCACCCAAGTGATTCTTTGGCCCAGGGTGTAAACCTGTGTGTGAGTAGGTATTGGAGTTTGTCTTAAAGGAGTGGTTTTGGATTTGTGTTTCAGAGCATGTGGCTGCTTGCTACACTTGGTATGGATGGAGGACAGGTAGTAATGAGGGCATCATACGACTTCCTGAATTAGATAGCCATCCTATTTGTCACCACGCTCTAAAATGCCATCATTTTGAGCATTTGTACTAAGATGGGACTGAGATGAGAGGTTTGTTGGACCTATAGCTCCTGCCTTAGGATTTTAGTTCCGCAATCTCCGTCAGGTGCTTGATGTTGCATTGATTAGAACTTGGCTGAGCAGGGAAAGGGGGGCCTAGAGTTTGGGGGTTGAGCACCTTTCTGCCTGGGTTATCTGTGCTGAGAGGAGTGTTGTCTGATGGGAGGTAAGAGGATGTGAAGAGCTTCTCTGAGCTTAAGCTGTAGCATTTTAGCCTTTTTTTCCCTTCCTGCTTCCGTCAGCCTCAAGTGCTTTCTGTCTATTACTGTGGGTTGGGGAAGAACATGTACACTTGCAAATATGAGGCTCTTGGTTCCTTTTTTAAGAGAAAGAGCATGCATACAAAGATCAACAGCCCTTTCTTTTCCCATACCTTTTCTCTCCTTTCATATGTGTTCACTTGTGTGTAAATGCTGGTAGCTTGGTATAGTACAAAGAACCAGCGATCAGAGGACATGGGTTCTAGAGTTGGCTCTACTGCTAACTAGTATGTGATTTCCTCTCCTAGCCTTACTTTCCATATTTGTAGAATGAAGACATTGATCTAGGTTATTCTAGAGTTTTTTTTTTTTTTTTTAAACCAAACCATTTCTTAAGCACCAGAGCTCCAGGGGAGAGAGGATTCTCCGGGAAAGTATTCGTGAGGCTATTCGGAAGGGGAGTCTTCATAGCTATCTTTTGGGTAGGACAGAAAAAGCTCCAGCTTGGCAGGGTAAAGCTTTCCCTGCTTTCATTACTTTTTTCCTGGCTTCCCCTCCGTAAATTCTTGCATTCTTTGCCACCACTTTTGGGCTTCCCACTCACTTCCAGACTTCCTTGTCTGCCTCTTATAGAAGGCAAGTATATGAAAGAGGACCCACAGGAAGCCTTTCTGACCTGGGGAGTAAGAGGTGCAGATTCATCTTCCTTGGTCTTCCCTGCAGTGTCTTCTGTGAGTCTTTAACTGAGAGAACAGACATTGATGACCTGAAGTGTTAATCCCTGCCTGAACCAGAGCTGAGCTACCCTGCATGTGTATTCACTGGTGAGGTCAGATTTAGAGAGCAAATGTCTTGTGAGGAAGCCAGGGCAAGAATTCATATACCTACCTACCTTACAGATTCAGAAAGGTAAGATCTCATAGCTAGTAAGTAGTAGAGCTACAACATGAACCCACATCTCCTGACTGTAGGTCCTGTATGGTTTATGTATAACTCTAGTTTATGTGTCCTGCCTAGGGAAGGTTGACAATGTGGGTATGAGGAGGGTTTGTGGTTAACTGTTTAGAGCTTTTTATATTTCTCAAAATCCTAGCACTGTACTGTTGGGAAAGATTTAGAAGTTTACCAGGGCATGTACATGAGGCCTTGAATATGGGTCTGAGGGACTTTTATGCCCTGTTACAAGCTTTGGGAAGAGTTGGGAATGGGTCTATTTGGATGTTTCCCAGGTTGATAGATCTAAGGTGGCTAGAAGTTTTAGGAGGTACTAATGGATCATGGAACTGCTTTTGATGCTGTCTGATCTTGCATTAAAGTAGGATAACCCAAGTTCCTTTCCCCTTTCTTGTTCTCCTAGGACTGGCAGCCACCCTTTGCTGTGGAAGTGGACAACTTCAGGTTTACTCCCCGAATCCAGAGGTTGAATGAGCTGGAGGTGAGATTAGGGACTGGTGTTGGGATTTGGAGAAAGAATAAGCATGCCCAGGACATAGAAGAAGATTTGGAGCTCCAGATAGAAGGGCAGGAATTCACTTTTTTGATTTGATATCTCAAAGGCTGGAGATGCTCTTTTCCCCATAAAATTTTGTTACTTAAGAATTTTCCTTATCAAATATCTACCTTACCTGGATGGGCAAAAGGTAGCTATGTGGCTGGCTGAGACCTTCCTTCCTTAACCAGTGTAGTGTAGCCTCATATATCTAATTTATCCATGGCTTTGTGCTTCTTACCTTCCTTCTTTGATACTTGGTAGAGTGGATGGTGAGGTATAAGAACACAAGAACTGGCCTTTGTAGAGGCTAGAATAGTTACAGACATGGGCAGGGGTCAGGCTTGAGACTGTCCTGGGATGATGAGAGTGGGTATCCTAAAGCTGGTTTTGGGGTACAGTTCTAGAATTTTTCATAGAAGGTACAAGTTATGGGCTGGAGAGATGGCTTAGTGGTTAAGAGCACTGACTGCTCTTCCAGAGGTCCTTGACTTCAATTCCCAGTAACCACATGGTGGCTCACAACCATCTCTAATGGGATCTGATGCCCTCTTGTGGTGTGTCTGAAGAAAGCGACAGTGCACTTATATACATAAAATAAATAAATCTTTTAAAAAAAAGAAAATGCAAGTTAGATGCATGTTCCCTTCCCACTAATTAATTAATTCCCATTAATATGTACCTTTGAGCCTTATTAAATATTGTAGTAGAATACTGGACCCAACTGAATGCCAGTACCCTAATGTGTGTGTGTGTGTGTGTGTGTGTGTGTGTGTGTATGTCATAGGGTAGGTATGTGTGGGTGTATATGAAGCATAGAACAGAATTGTTCCCCACTAAGAACTACTGCCATAAACTCAGTCTAGATATTGTTCAAGTCAGAACCAGAGTAATCTGTTGTATGTGCTATGAGATCCTTGGAGAAATAAATGTAACCAGGTCTGGCTGGTACAGCTGTGGGCAAGTATTACTTAGCACCGAACAAGGGCAGCCTTATAGAGATTTCATGCTAGTTAATGAGGGAAGGAAGGAGCAGGGATGAGGCCAAGTTTAGAAAGATAAGGGGTTCAGATAGAAGGTGTTCTTTGCCCCTTAAGGATTTTCACAGCCAAGGAGCTTTAGTTCATTTCTTCCCATGAGTTAGCCTTAATTCTTCTCAACTAAGACTCAAAGAACTGATCTACAACTAACCTGGTTCTCTAGAAAAGGGCCTGGGACTCAAGTGATAAAGTTACAGACTTAGGACCTTTGGGAACCCTTCTCAGGCCAGTGAGATTTCTGGCAAGCATAGACAGTCTTGTTCTAGGATCTTTATCCATATCAGATCTTGAGTTAGCTAGTACATCATTTTAGTGCTTCAGGGCATTCTCTCTCATTTTCTCTCTCTTTCTTTCTCTCTTTCTCTTTCTCTCTGTCTCTTTTTTTTTAAAGTTTTTTTTTTTGGTTTTTTTGAGACAGGGTTTCTCTGTGTAGCTCTGGCTGTCCTGGAACTCACTCTGTAGACCAGGCTGGTCTCGAACTCAGAAATCTGCCTGCCTCTGCCTCCCAAGTGCTGAGATTTAAAGGCGTGTGCCACCACCGCCCAGCCAGGCCATTCTCATAATTCAGCCACCACGAAATATTTTGTGTCGTGCAAAAGGAGATGAATATGCTTTTTTGGAGCCCTATGTAGAACTTAGATACAATTCTGAAGTTTCCAGGTGGTCCTCACTACTCTTAATTAAGTCCATATCTACTGTTTGTTTTCTGAGACAGTGTCTCATGTAACCCAGGCAGGCCTCAAATCTCCTATGTAATAGAGGCTAGACTTGAACTCATCTTCGTGCCTCTACTTTTCAAATGCTGGGATTATGGGTGTGAGATACCATGCCTGGCACTTATTTTCTAATAAAAATAAGGGGATGCAGTAAGTGGTACTCATTTGCTCAAATGCAGCAAAGCTTACATCTATTTCATATTCATGTATCTTGGGGCTTATGAGAATTAACTTTTGGTGATGTTTTTTCATCTGTACTACAAGATATAATAATATATAGACAACCTTATCATAAGAGTGAGAGGAAAGATATACAGACTTTAATGACCTTCTCCTGGGAAACAAGAGAAAAGCAGGGCCAAGACCTGTCTAGAGTCCAAAGCTCATTTCATTGGGAGAAGTCTACTTCCTTCCCTTTTTCTTCCCCTAAGTTTAAGCCAGAAGATGGGTCACTGTGGAGTGTTGGGGGGGAGGGGTGGGATGGAATATTGATGGTAATGGGTGGGTGATGGTAGGAGGTGGTGGCCAGTGTTTTTGAGCCGTTTCTCCTTTAGGCCCAGACAAGAGTGAAACTGAACTATTTGGACCAGATTGCCAAATTCTGGGAGATCCAGGGCTCATCCTTAAAGATTCCCAATGTAGAACGGCGGATCTTGGACCTCTATAGCCTCAGCAAAGTAAGAACAGGTTTTTCTCAAATATTCAATAAACCCATGCTACTCTAGGACCCCTTTTGGTTTGGATACTGTGTCTCTGGGCTATAGTGGAAGGGGTAGACTGGTAGCACATCAGCGTGTTTTGCCACCTCTTGCAGCAGTTTGAGATTGGGAAAAGGGGTAGCTTCTGGTAAAATGAGAGGCTGCAGTTGTCTTCCGTACCCTTCCTGTAGGCCTACTTCTGCATGGTCACATACACAGTGCCTCATGTCCCTTCCTGCTCTTCCTTTCAGATTGTGGTGGAAGAAGGTGGTTATGAAACTATCTGCAAGGACCGTCGATGGGCCCGTGTGGCTCAGCGCCTCAACTATCCACCTGGAAAAAACATTGGTTCCTTGCTACGCTCTCACTATGAACGCATTGTTTATCCCTATGAAATGTACCAGTCTGGAGCCAACCTTGTGGTAAGGATGCCAGGCTGTAGTGAAGTAAGGAGGTCTTGATCTGTGGGTACATATTGGCATACTTCTGTTTTTGTTTCTTTTTCTTTTTTAATTTATTTTGACATAGGGTCTTAATAGGTGGCAGGCTGGCCTAGAAGTTACCATGTAGTTAGCCCACTGACCATGTAGCTCAGACTGGACTTAAAACTCCTTTTTGGTGGGGAGTCTGGACGTGACTTGGTTATTTGAAATTTATTTATAATCCTTCAGTCCCCTAAGTATGGGATTTCAGCTACCATGTCCTGTTGTGTTTTAGATTTTTCTCTTTTATTTTCTTTTGAGTCAGCATCCTCCTATAGCCCTGGCTGGTCTCAAACTTTGTAGGCAAGGACAAGCTCGAACTCATGATCATTCTGCTTTCACCTTCCAGGTCACTGAGATTAGAGGCATGTACCACCATGCTGAGTTTTTCCATGTTAGGTAAATACTAACTGAGCTGTATCCCAGATCCCTACCTTGAACTTTATAAATTGTGTTTATTGTGTGTGCTTCCATGTATGTGGAGGTACGAGGATAACTTTGAGAACTTTGTTCTCTCTCTCCACGATGTGGGTCCCTGGGGTTGAACTGAGATTCTCAGGCTTGACAGCCAGGTACCCACTGAGCTATTTTGCTAGTCCCTTAGCCTTGAACCCTTGATCCTCTTTTTCTCAGCTTCTTAAGTCCTGGGACTATTCTTTTTTTTTTTTTTCATTGCATTGTTCACTTTATTCATTGTTTTTTTTTTACAAAAGTTTATTACAATGTACAACAACAGGCTCCAGGATAACACTTCATCCTAGCTATTAGGTGGCAAAGATGTTATGGCAGGGAATCCAGATGGTTACATAGGGATGGAGGAGGAGGGTCACGTCACCTCCGATGTGAGGAACAGCTTACTTTTTGCCAGATTTCTTAATTCCACCTGTGGCCAGGGGGCCCTTCCCCGCGGCCTTGGCTTTTAGCTCCTCGAGTTTCTTCTGTTCCTCCTTTTGTTTCTGCTTGAAAGCTTTATCTTCCTCGTCCATCTCCTTGGCCTGCTTCTTGGGCTGTTTCAGGGGCTTCTTTTTGCCACCTTCCCGGCCCGACATGGCGCCTCCAGCCCCTTCACCAGACCCTGATCCTCGTCCTGGGACTATTCTTAATAAGACTGGTTCCATGGATTGGAGAATGGAAAAAACTAGACCTTACCTTTTCCTAGTGATACTTTCTTGTCTTCTGATAGGTATATTATCAATGTCCTATATTTACTTATCTGTAGAATCCTGGGTTCAGTTACCAGCACACACACTCCTCCCTCACCAGAGCAGGTAGGAGGAGAAAAGAAGAAAAAGCTTCATTAGTGACTTGCAAATGATTCATTGGGTTAATGTGCTTGCTTCCAAGCTTGATGGCCTGAGTTTGACCTGGAATGCACATGGTGGAAGGAGAGAACTGAGTCCCAGGGGTTGTCCTATGACTTTTGCATGCCACTGTGGCATAAATGCCACACACATAACACACACACAAACACACACACCACTAAGTAAATGTTAAAAAAGAAAGAAAGGGAAAAAAACAAAAAAGAATTCTTAAAGTTTCTAAGATGTCAGCGATAAAGACCAGTTGAACTGGGACTATTGGTGTTGGTCAGGGGTATGAGCAACAACTTTGTCCTTTGGCCAAAAGATTTTACTTTGGGAGCTGAAGTTTTGTGCCCTGAGCCTTACCCTTTACTTATCCATAGCAGTGTAACACACGCCCATTTGATAATGAGGAAAAAGACAAGGAATATAAACCCCACAGCATCCCCCTTCGACAGTCTGTGCAGCCTTCCAAGTTCAACAGTTATGGACGACGGGCAAAGAGACTACAGCCTGATGTGAGTACTTTTCTTCTTGGCACTTAGAGGGGCTGTGGGGTGGAAAGAATCATACTTGCTGACTGAAGCCTTGTGCAACACTGTTGTACTTTCTTTTGTGCTCTTAAGCATTAGCATGCCCTTTCTGGCAAATTTTGATCATTTCTCTACTCAGTTGAGTTGGAGATCTGTGTTTGTTTGTTTGTTTGTTTTGTTTTTGTTTTTTTGAGACAGGGTTTCTCTGTGTAGCCCTGGCTGTCCTGGAACTCACTCTGTAGACCAGGCTGGCCTCGAACTCAGAAATCCACCTGCCTCTGCCTCCCAAGTGCTGGGATTAAAGGAGTGTGCCACCACCGCCCAGCTTGTTTAATGTTTTTAATTGAAGTAGACTTAATTGCATCATTTCCTTCCTCCCTTTCCTCCATCTACTCCCAGTTACTCTCCCTCAAATTCCTCATTCATATATATATTTTATGTATATTTTATATATATATTATTTTCAAAAGTTGATCACTCCATTGAACAACCAAATGAAGATACTTATCCTTGGGAGAAGTTAATTCTTCTCCTAGCTATCAGTATTTGCCTGTAGTTCTTTGTTTAGGGATGAGTCCTCATGAAATCCCCTCCCATCTCGTGTTAACATTTTCATTGATAATGCCATTGTTCTGATCTTATTTATGCAGCCATTTTTAGGAGAGCCTTTCACAGCAGACTTCTTGGTGTTCTGGCTCTTAGAATTTTTTCATTTTCCTCCATAATATTCCCTGAGCCATAGATGCAAAAGCTATGATACAGATTTATTCACTGGGGCTGGGCTCCACATGATCCATTGATCTCTCTCTGCATTATGTCCAGTTATGGTTTTCTGTGATAGTTTTCATTTGCTATAAAGGGAGGCTTCTTTCATAAGAGATGGTAGCTACATTTATTCAGGAAAGGTAGAAGTTCATATTTTTATTTTATAATTGGTAAAACTGAGATTCTGCCTTTAATTTCTTTTCACTTTTTTTTTAATTCTTTAAAAACTTTTTTATGTTTAGAGTTTTACAAAATTTTATGTGTATGGGTGTTTACTTTCATGTATGTTTATGTACCATGTGTGTGCCTGGTATCCATGGAGGCCAGAAGAGGGTGTCGGGTCCCCTCAAACTGGAGTTACCGATTATTGTGAGCTGCCATGTGGGAGCTGGGAATTGAACCTGGGTCCTAGAAGAATAGCTCACAGTGCCCTTGACCACTGAATAATCATCTCTCCAGTCCCTAGACTTATTTTTTAATTATGTGTATGCGATGTGTTTTGTGTTATGGAGAAGTACGAGCATGTGAATGAATTTCCCATAGAGGCCAGAAGGAGTCTGATTCTTTGGAGCTAGATTTGCAGGTTAATTACAGTTAATTGTGAGCTGTTTGCATGGGTGCTCTTAACAATTCAGCCATCTCTCTAGCTCCTGAAATTTTTATAGTTATTTATTTGAAAATTTCACGTTTGTTTAAAGTGTATCTTGATCATATACACCCTAGCACCACCACCCCTTACTCCCTCTTGGATCCTCCAGTTACATCCCCCAACTTCATGTCTTTTTAAAAAGATTTTTAAATCTACTGAGTTTAGTTTGTGTTTCTTATTGTACATGGGTGTGTGTGGTCATCCACCAGGACATGAGTTGCTGGGGCAAGTGACTACTCCTTGCCCCAGCAACTGTCAACTACTCATAGCTCCCTCACCTAGAGAAGGGACCTTAGGAACCCCTAATTTTTTTCATTGTTATTATATTTGTTGTGTGGGTGTATACATGTGTATATCTGTGTTTTTGCTTTGGTAAGCATGTACTAGAGAACAGTTTACTAGAGTTGACTCTTGCCGTCTACCACCTGGGTCCCAGGGATTCAGCTCAGGTTGTCAGGCTTGATGGCAAGCAAGCACCTTAACCTGCTGAGTTAGCTTGGTGGCCCTTTAAAGATAAGACTGAGGACCTACCTGTAGTCTTCGAAAAGTAGCTCTCAATTCTTACCCTGGCCTATTTGTTAGTTCTTGGCATGAACTTGTGTGTGTGTGTGTGTGTGTTCTGAGCTTTTCTTTTAGGATTGGACAGTCTGCTCCAAATAGTAATCTTGACTCATTTCATTTACTTTCTTTGTAGCCGGAACCCACAGAGGAAGACATTGAAAAGAATCCAGAACTGAAGAAGCTACAGATATATGGAGCAGGCCCCAAGATGATGGGGCTGGGCCTAATGGCCAAAGATAAGACTCTTCGGAAAAAAGGTGAGGCCCAAGATACTAGGGGTAGCTTTATATGGAGGGAGGAGGCAGGACTGTAAATGTTTCAGATTTAAATTTAGAGCTACTTTTCTCTCCTACAGATAAAGAGGGACCTGAATGTCCCCCCACTGTGGTGGTAAAGGAGGAATTAGGTGGGGATGTCAAGGTGGAGTCAGCCTCACCCAAGACCTTCCTAGAAGGCAAGGAGGAACTGAGTCACAGCCCTGAGCCCTGCACCAAGATGACCATGAGGCTGCGAAGGAACCACAGCAATGCCCAGTTTGTAAGGACCCAGCCCTGACTTCCTAGAGCTCTGCTTCTCATCCCTTCAGTGAGCATTTCTCCAGCATGGCACTGGACTAGGTTGCATTAAGTAGTAAAGTGGATTTAGAAGGCCCTGCCTGCAGGCAGCTTACTTAATTGGGGGAAACTAGGGCAGCTAATTTGGAACAAAACCCAAAACAATAAATAGCTACTGTCCACATAAAGTGCTAGGAGGAAACTCCTATTGTCCAGTGCTTCAGGATAAAGGCTAAGATCTTCATTATCTTCATTGTCATGCATGATCCAGTCCCTGCTGACCTTTAACCTCATTGTCCAGCACTGCCTACCTCACTTTTCAGCTATTGCTGTTCTGAACTACTTGTAGGTATATTCATTTTTTTTTCTTCAAGAGGTGTAACAATATTTCTTTTATAATCTTACATTCCTTGGACATACAGTTTTTTCTGCCTCAAAGAATTTCTCTTTGTGCTCTGCTCCAATTGCCAAGTACCAGTATGCTTTCAAGATTCAGTTATTCCGCTGGGCAGTGGTGGCCCACGCCTTTAATCCCGGCACCTGGGAGCCAGAGGCAAGCGGATTTCTGAGTTCAAGGCCAGCCTGGTCTACAGAGTGAGTTCCAGGACAGCCAGGGCTACACAGAGAAACCCTGTCTCGAAAAGCAAAATAAACAACAAAAAAAGTTTCAGTTATTCCAAGTGTCCCCTTCAGAATGAAGTACTTCCTTGCAGTTCTCCCTCATCTCTAAGTAATCTGAGTGCTGCTTCCTTCTCTAGGTGCCCAAAATATTTCTTATGGGCCGCTATGGCAGTTTTCAGTTTTTATGAATACTCTAGCGTACTGTGTGCCTCTTGAAGGCAGATACCAGATTTTCTTAATCTCTTCCATAGAACACTGTCTATCAAATGAATAAAACTGAGAAGATTGAATATCGAATGAATAAAACTGAGAAGATTGAAAACTAATAAAGACTTCTCATAATCTGTATTTATCTGGGGAAAGTAGTACATGCTTTGCAACTGAACTCCAGGCTTTGACTAGCCTGTTGAGGGCCATGAACAACCCAGCCAACAAACACCTCTGGCTTCTAACAGAGAACTCTCTGGCACAGGATATTGTCTGGAGGGGCCTGGTGTTTGAAGACTGGGCAGGGCCTATATTCATAACCCTTTAATTTTCTCTGGCAGATTGAGTCATACGTATGCCGAATGTGTTCCCGGGGAGATGAAGATGACAAACTCTTACTGTGTGATGGCTGTGATGACAATTACCACATCTTTTGCCTGCTGCCTCCTTTGCCTGAAATCCCGAAAGGTGTCTGGAGGTGTCCAAAGTGTGTCATGGCGGTAAGGCCTTCCCAGTCCCAGTCCATATGGGATATCTTTGCCTGCCTTTGTATAGTCTAAGGGGAGCCTTCTACCTCAGCCATAGTATTACTGTGTTTTGGGACCTAAAGCTTGTAGAAGTTTGTGAGATAGAGATGTAATTTATGCTCCTGTCCTCTGGGAGATCCCAGACTATCTATGGGGTATAACAATTAGATGGACTGTGTGTGGTGATGAACTTTGTGTACTGACATGTAAGCAGATGTTAAAATTGATGTTAGAAACCCTGAGTTGTAGTTAACCAGAGGGAAAGGTGGGTGGGTGGGTTGATTGGTCGGTTTGGTTTGTTTAGTTGAGATAGGATCTCATTCTGTAGCACAGGCTAGCCTCAAAATTCCATTCTTCTTCAGCCTGCCAGAGCCTGGGATTATGGGTACAAACCACCATGCCCAGGAAAATTAAGGGTAGTGATTAGGAATGAGCTTTAAATGATAGGATTAACTAGCTATAGATAGACCATCTTTCTATTTATTGAACCTAGGGGTTTGGACATGCTAAAGAAGTGCTCTCTACCACTGAGCTGTATCTCCAGGCTGTGTATTATTTTTTTATTTTTGTTTCAAATTCACTTTGTGGCCCAGGTAGGCCTTACATTTGGAGTCCTCTGTCAGCCTTCAAAGTAACTGGAATTGTAGGGCTGCACCATCAGTCCTGGCTAGAAATAAAAACTTTTTTTTTTTTTCCCATAAGAGGGAGTTTATTAAGAGAGAGGGAGAGCGGGAGGAGAGAGAGAAGTAGAGGAGTAAAGGCCGGCCATGACCATGTGGAGAGAGGGGAAAGGGAAGGGGGAGGAGGGGAGACAGCAACCTGCAGGTGCTGGGTCAAGGGGAACAAGAGAGCTAAATAAAAACTTTCTAAATGCCCTTTTGATTCCCAAGTATTTTCTTTTTTCTCTCTTACATATAATTATCTTGAAGACACTTCTAAAAAAATCTTGTTCTATAGTTTATAAAGACTTCTAACATCATACTTTTTTCTGTATTAAATGAAGATAGGAAATGTTATCAAATGGATATAATGATTACTTGCTTTCCTCCTTTTATGGTATTTAGATTTGGTTCATGTTCCAGGTAGGGAAACAGGATTTTGTAGGAACAGAGGTATTCAGGAGAGAAATTGCCTAGGGCAGTAGGTATAGTGTAGTAAGGAGGAGTCACAAAAGCGTCAGTGAGGGCCAAGTACCCAAGATGTCTAGGGTTACAGGTGGTTTTGAGCACTATGTAGGTATTGGGAATTGAACCTGGGTCTTCTGCAAGAGCAACAAGTGGTCTTAACTGCTGAGCTATCTCTCTAGTCCTTGAGAGAAACAGTTTAAAGGAAAAAAGATTTTTGGCTCATGGTTTTAGCCCATCATGGTAGACTCACATCATGACAGCTAGAAAGCAGAGAGAAAGACAAAGACAGTGCTAGGCAAAGATACTGCCTCCAAGGAACTCAACCCGCAACCTACTTTCTACAACTAGGCCTCACCTCCTGAAGACTGTAGAACTTTCCAAAATAGCACTACCATCTTGGGACCAAGTCTTTAATATGTGAACTTTTTTGGGAAGGACACTTCATACCCTAACAATGAGCAGAAGTATGAGAGAAATGCTTATGTGGCATGAATACATATGATAAGCTGATGTGGGAAAGAGGAATATATAGAGCTGTAAAGCAAGGCTTGCCCTAAGATCCTAGAAGGCTGACCGAGGGCAGTTCTCTCTCCCTACTTCTATCCCATGTTTCAGTTCTACTTGAGATGATTTTCTCTCTGCCTCTATTTTTATGATTTTTTTCTCTTTTGGATTTCAGGAGTGTAAGCGGCCCCCTGAAGCCTTTGGCTTTGAACAAGCTACCCGGGAATATACTCTTCAGAGCTTTGGAGAGATGGCTGACTCCTTTAAAGCTGACTACTTCAACATGCCTGTGCATGTAGGTGCTGGAGGGTTGGGGTAGTACTGGGACTAGGTTCATAGGCACTGGTACTGTACCTCCCTGAATTAATGTGGACAGGATAACATGTCATTTACTATCCTGTTCCTCCAGATGGTACCCACAGAACTTGTAGAGAAGGAGTTCTGGCGGCTGGTGAATAGCATCGAGGAAGATGTAACTGTGGAGTATGGGGCTGACATCCATTCCAAAGAATTTGGCAGCGGTTTCCCTGTCAGTGATAGTAAGCGGCACCTAACCCCAGAGGAAGAGGTGAGTGGGTGATTCTAATGGTTATATGTCAGTTGTATGAGCTTGGGCAAGTTATTTAGTGTCAGAAAGACATCGAAATTCCCCCTTTATGCCTGCCTCAAGTAGTTACTTTGAAGTGTAGATGAAGTGCTGAAGAGTAAAAAACACTGCCTAGGTACTATCTGGAATGTGCATGCATGAGATGCTGTTTTAAAAATTCTTCTCTTATATATTACATCCCAACCACTGTTTCCCCTCCTTCCAGCCTCTCTACATCCACTCCTCTTCCATTTCCCTTCAGAAAAAGAACAGGCCTCCCAAGGATATTAACTGACCTTCTTAGCCCGATTCCTTATGTGTAATATGGGGATATGCCTACCTTGATTCTCAATTCTCTTTTCTGGTTGGTTTGTTTTGTTTTGGTTTCAATTTTTTGTTTTTTGAAGACAGAGGTTTGTTTTTTTTGTTTTTGCGTGTGTGTGTGTGTGTGTGTGTGTGTGTGTGTGTGTGTGTGTGTGTGTGTTTTGTGTGTTGTGTGTAGCTCTGGCTGTCCTTGAACTCACTTTATAGATTAGGCTGGCCTCAAACTCATAGAGATCCTCCTGCCTCTGCCTCCCAAGTGCTTGAGTTAAAGGTGTGTGCCACCACCACCCAGCCTGAAAATTTGTTGTAAGAATTCTGTGAGAAGTAGGTAAAGTGCTCTAAGGCGTGCTGGGTCCTTTCATATGTGTTCTGTAAGGAAGATTGCCATGTACAGGGAGAACTGAGAGTCCTGGCTTAACTGAATGCAAAAATGCATTTTGGTTCAGATTTTTTTGCTTGTTTTGTTTTTCGCTTGGTAGGTTTTAATTTGAACTTTGGAAAAATTGATGCATACAAATATCAAAATTCTACATATTGGGGCTGGAGAGATGACTGCTTTTGCAGAAGACCCAAATTTGATCCAAGCACCCACATTGGGCAGCTCACTATGGGCTGTAACTCTAGCTCCAGAGGATCCAGCATTCTTTTCTGACCTTTATAATCTCAAGAAATAAATTATCTGTATTTATGGGGTACCATGTGATGTTTCTAAAACATAAATACACTGTTTGAACCAGTGCATATTCTGAAACATTTTTTTATTGTGAAAATATTAATCTTTTCATAAAGCTTTTTAAAATGTATAGTACATAATTATTGTATCTAGTCATCCTACTGTGTAATAGTATATGAGAATGTCCTGCTTCTGTCTGACTGTAACTTAGTATTCATTTATCAATCTTTTTGTGTATCTCTCCATCCCCTTGCACTCCCCTGCTTCTAGGAACCAACTTTTTACTTTCTCTAAGAAATCAACTTTTTTATATTCCACATTGGACTGAGACCACATGGTACTGACCTTCCTGTGCCTAGGTTATTTCACTTAATGTAGTTATCACCAGTTCCATCTGTGCTGTCACAAATAATAGGATTATTTTTAATGGCTGAATAGCATTCCAATGTGTATATTATATGTTACATTTTCCTTAGTAGGCATCTTAGGCAGGTTTCCTTTTCTTTTTTTTTTTTTCTTCTTTTTTTTTTTTAAGATTTTATTTATTTATTTTATTTTATTTATATGAGTACACTGTTGCTGTCTTCAGACACACCAGAAGAGGGCATGGGATCCCATTACAGAGGGTTGCGAGCTACCATGTGGTTGCTGGGAATTGAACTCAGGGCCTCTGGAAGAGCAGTCACTGCTCTTAACCGCTGAGCTATCTCTTCAGCCCAGGTTTCCTTTTCTTGGCTGTTTTGTAGATAGTGTTACAGTAAACCTGGGAGTGCAGATATCTTTTCAAAATGCCAATTTTGTTTCTTTTGGTTATAGAACCTGTAGTAGAATTCCTACATCATATGGTAGTTTTATTTTCAAAGTTTTGAAAAACACTTTCATACTGTTTTCTAGCATGGCTGTACTGATTTATGTTTTTACTACAATATTTGGGGCGTCCCACATCATTGCTAGTGTTTTTGATCATTTTACCATACTGGAGACTAAACCCAGGGCTTTGTGCATGCTAGGAAAGTACTTTTCCACCTGTTTTCATCTCTAGTCTATTTTTTTTTAATTTACTAAAACTTTATTATACAAAACTTACAAATAAAACTCATCACAAAACTGTGTTTTTGATAAAAGGCTTTTTTTGTTGTTGTTGTTGTCATTTTTTTTGTTTGTTTGTTTGTTTGTTTGTTTTTTAAGATAGTGTTTTTCTCTGTGTAGTCTTGGCTGTCCTGGAATTTACTTTGGGACCAGGCTGGCCACAAACTCAGAAATCCACCTGCTTCTGCCTCCCAAGTGCCAGGATTAAAGGTGTACACCACCACTGCCCGGCTTTTTACATTTTTTAGCTATGGTTGTTAATGTCTTTTTAGGCAAATAGTTTGCAAATACTTATTCTGTATATTGTCTTTTTGCTGTTGTGTTTGTGTGTGTGTGTGTGTGTGTTGGTTTTCTGTTTAGCTTTTTCAGTTTTGGCTTTTTGGGTTTTTTTTCTCCTTTGAAACCAGGTCTTGCTGTGTAGCCCTAGCCCTGTAGCCAGCTTCTGTTAAACTTGTATGTCAGTCTTTCTTTCTTCTCAACCTTCTCAGTGCTGGGATGGCAAGCATGTATACCTAGCTTGCCTTTTTGTTTACTCTGCTATGCAGAGCTTTTTAGTTTGTTACAGTAACATTTATCTTTTTGTTGTTTTTTTCTTGTGTTTTTCAAGTTTTGAAGAAATTGTTGCCCATTTCAGTGACCTGTAGCATATTCCATGTTTTATCTCATAGATTTATAGTTAGGTGTCTCTCTCTGTGTGTGTGTGTTTCTCTCTCTCTCTCTCTCTCTCTCTCTCTCTCTCTCTCTCTCTCTCTCT
>NW_021604661.1:138954-208133 GCF_004785775.1 Grammomys surdaster | reverse complement strand
TCTCTCTCTCTCTCTCTCTCTCTCTCTCTCTCTCTCTCTCTCTCTCTGTTGTTTCCTTTCCTTTCCTATACCTGACTGTCCTGGAACTCACTATGTAGACCAGGCTGGCCTCAAATTCAGAAATCTGTTTGCTTCTGCCTCCTGAGTGCTGGAATTAAAAGTGTATGCCACCATGCCTAGCTATAGTTTTAAGACTTAGATTCAAGTTTTCATATGTTTAGAGTTTACTTTTGTTATTTAGATAGGGGTCTTTTTTTTTCTTTTGCATATAGCTACATCAATTTATGTAGCATTATTTATTAGAAAGACTACCCATTGTTTATTTGTTGCATTGTTTTGGTGAGACAGGGCTTCCCTTTGTAGCCTTGGCTAGCCTAGAACCCATTATGTAGACCAGAATGGGCTTGAATTCACAGAGGTCTGTCTGCATCTACTTCCTGAATGCTGGGATTAAAGGCATGTACTGCCACACGCAGTTTCATATATTTTTTGACAAAGGATTCTTCAATGTAGCCCAGGCTAGCCTCAAATTTGTGAACTTCCTGTCTCAACCTCCCAGTTGCTAACATTAACTGGTATGTACTACTTCAAGTTCCTAGGACTTGTTGAAAACCAGTTGGCAGAGCAGGCCTTATGGTAGATACATATCTTCATGAAATTAAAGTGAATTGAATTGAAATTTTCTGTATATACATTTGGGGAGAAGAAGCAGAGAAGACTCACATTGTATGGTATGATGCCAATATTAAGACTACCTATACAAAAGCAAATAACTAAGTTCTTGTTGAGTGTGATCACTCAACATCTGTAATCTCAGCCTTTAAGAGGCTCAGGTGGCTTACTGTGACATTGATGTTGGCCTGAGCTATAGAATGAGGTTTTGTCTTAAACCTAAAAACAAACAAACAAAAAAGCAAAACAAACAAATGAGGCTGAGGAGATGGCTTAATTGGTAAAGTGATTGTTCTGTAAGCACAAGGACCTAAATTTGGATCCCTAGAAACCACATAATAGCCAGGTGTAATAGCTTGCCTCTTTAACGTTAGTGCTGAGGGAAGGCAGGCAGAGCCAGTTTAGGCAATTGCCGAACTCTGGGGTCAATGATAGATCCTTTCTCAAAAAATAACATCGAGAGTGATAAAGATACCTGATGTTGACCTCTGGCCTCTGCATATATGTTCACACATGTGTACCTACACAAACATACACTGAAAATACACTACACACACTCAAGTACATTTAAAAAAAAAAAAAACTGCTGGGCTTGGTAGTTTTCACCTATGATCCTGGCTACTCAGGAGGTTGAGGCAAAAGGATCATAAGCTCAAGGCCTGCCAGGGCAGCTTAGTGAGACCATGTCTCAAAGTAGAACTCAGGTTACAGTGATAGAACATTTGCCTAGCATTTGTGAGCCCAAAGTTCAATTAGTCCTGGAGGGGAAACTCAGTTCCTTAGCATAATCCTCATCCTTCTGTACAAACATTTGACCTGACAGGAGTATGCTACAAGTGGTTGGAACCTGAATGTGATGCCTGTATTGGAGCAGTCTGTACTATGCCACATCAATGCAGATATATCTGGCATGAAGGTCCCATGGCTGTATGTGGGAATGGTGTTCTCGGCTTTTTGCTGGCATATTGAGGATCACTGGAGTTACTCTATTAACTACCTCCACTGGTGAGTGGGGTTATGGCAAGCTGGGGAGGCAGTCAGGGTGAGCTTCCTACATAACTATGCACGTGACCAATTCTGTATCCCCTTTAACTTGAACAGGGGTGAGCCAAAAACCTGGTATGGAGTCCCATCACTTGCAGCAGAACACTTGGAAGAAGTGATGAAGAAGCTGACACCTGAACTTTTTGATAGCCAGCCTGATCTCCTTCACCAACTTGTCACCCTCATGAATCCTAACACGCTCATGTCGCATGGTGTGCCGGTGAGTGCCCAGGAACTATAAGCAAGGCATAAGAATGATGTAATGATGACTTTGGTGCTGGTAATTCTAGTCTTCACTTGTGATTTATCCCTGCTTTTTTACTTCTGTCTTGATTGGGCTGTAGATATGGTTTTTTTGAGATCTGTGATCATGGTTGGCTAGATATGCAATGTGATAGTGAGTTCTTTGGCCATGGGTTTAAGGGATACCTTAGGCTACAACACAGATGGAACTGATGACCACTGCATTAAAGCTTTGTTTAAGTCTTTGTGTCATGTCATGTTGTGTGTCTCCAACCCCCCCCACCATATACACTACCCTTCCTTTGGGAGAGGCCATTTCTTTTTAAAAAGCATATCTCCTTTCCCAAAAAAGGAAAATTGATCATTCCCTATTCCAACTATCCTAAACATTTTTTATATTTCTGTGGGTGGTGGGTTTTTTTTTTTTTTTTTTTTGGTTTTTTCGAGACAGGGTTTCTCTGTGTAGCCCTGGCTGTCCTGGAACTCACTCTGTAGACCAGGCTGGCCTCGAACTCAGAAATCCGCCTGCCTCTGCCTCCCGAGTGCTGGGATTAAAGGCGTGCGCCACCACCGCCCGGCGTGGTGGGTTTTTTTTATGTCAAGTTTGATATATTGGTAAAACTGTGAATTTATAATTTCTTGTATATATGACCTAGAACTGCACTGTCTAGCTTAATACCCATTAGTCACATGTGGCCACCAAGCATTTCAGATGTGTCTAGTCCCACATCAGAATAGTACTGAGAATCAGTACTGAGAATATAAAATGGATATTGTAATTCAAGATTTAGTATTAATATAAAGTATAAAGTTATCTCATGAATACTTTTGTATACCACCTAAACACTGGCTTTGTTGAATAATATACATTAAAATTATTTTACATGTTTTTTTAATTATATTTTATTTTTTTAATGTGGCTACTAAAGAACTTTAAAATAGCCAGGCTTGATGTTGTGACTTATAACATGAACTGTTTGAGAAGCTGAGTCAAGAGGCTCCTAAGTTCAGTGCCTGTAGCTCAGTAGAACATTTGTCTAGCATTTATAAGGGCCTGTGTTCAGTATCCAGTACCAGGCAAGGAAAGAAATTTTTTCTCAGTACTTTGTGCCTGGTATATTTCTCATGACAGTGCTCGTCTAGTATGGTTTTATAACTACCATTGTAATTTTTTTTTATAATTATTTATTTATTTTATGTGAGTATACTATAGCTGTCTTCAGACACACCAGAAGAGGGCATGGGATCCCATTACAGATGGTTGTGAGCTACCATGTGGTTGTTGGGAATTGAACTCAGGACCTCTGGAAGAACAGTCAATGCTCTTAACCACTGACCCATCTCTCCAGCCCTACCATTGTATTTTTTAAAAACAGCTTTATTGCAGTATGACTTATATTCTGTAAAATTCATCCATTTTAATTGTATAATCTAGATGTCCTTAGAGAGGTTGTCACTGTAATTCAATTTTAAAGCATTTTTGCCACCCCAGAAAAAAACCCTTATTCACAATCACTCTCCATTCTAGCCTATAGGACTAGGCAACCATTTAATTTTTTTCTGGTTCTATATTTGTTTTCCTTACTTGTTGATGCAAGTAGAATACTGTTTAGTCTTTTTGGGGCTGGGATGGGGGGGCTTCTCTCAGTGGGTCTTAGAGACCTGAGTTTGATCTCCAGGGCCCATGTGGTAGAAGAACTGTATTTCTCATTTTTAATAGCTGTAGAATAGAATGACTACTTCTTGTTGTTTGTTTTGTTGTTGAGTTACTGTTTCAACTGTGTAGCCTAGGCTAGCCTTAAACTTGTTAGGTATCTCAGACTGGCCTGAAACTTGTGATTCTTCTTCTACCTTAGCCTTCCAAATGCTGGGGTTGTCGAAATGTACCACCATATCTGGATAGGAGTGCTTTTTTTTTTTTTTTTTTTTTTTTAAGTACCACAAAATAAGCAGAAAAGTAACACTGGCAAAATAAGCTTAAGAGGAAATTAGGAAAATTATTTTCCTGGTCTGCTAGCTGAGACTTCTCTGGAACTTTGTTTTTGCATCAATGAAGTTATAAAATAGATATTGCTAAAGTACTTTCTGTGTGTGTAAGGCCACTGGTCACCACCCTGAAGGTCAATAAAGCAATTCCTGCCTTGGGTGTATACCTACAAGTGGAAAAAAGAGAACAGTAAACAATTAAAATAAGTTGGGAGACACCATAGAACAGCAGACTGGGCCATTTAGGACTGGTGTTATCTGGACCAGGTTTGTAAAAAGTATATATTTAATTTCTTTCTTTAAACAAGAAGTTTCACACATTTTTAAAAGATGAATACTTGGTGGTATCCATTGTACAGTCCTATTTAAAAGAGTAAGAATTTGCCTGCTAGACTTTTATCTATGTAATCATGGAATTTATTCCAGAGGGGCTTGGATGAGGCATGCCTTGGTCAGAGTTGTTGTTATTTACAAAACATTTCTGATGATTGGTGGAAGCCATAACAATAATAAAAGCAAGAAATATTTTGAGGCTGACTCATTTAAGAAGAAAATGTGATGGTGATACATCATTAATGGGAAGATTTGTATTAGATATTGATATGCCTCGAATTATTCTGGAATTCTAGCAGATTTACTGAGCTGAAACAAACCAGGCTCTTGATATATATTAGCAGGTTAGTGAGATGGATATATAGGTCAGAGATCATGGCTTTAATTTCTAGCACCAAGTAAATAAGAATAAAAGGAAGAAAGAAAATGTACTTTTCAGGGAGAATTTGATTCTTAACCTGGCACTTATCCTTTCACTGTGCATTGGCTAGCATTGAATGTTCATCTTTAAATGTTTTGTGAAACCTCTTGGTTAAAGCAACAAATTAAACATGTAGATGGCTACTTCTACTTTGTATTGAAACTCAGTAAAATGACAAAAAGTGATTTTAAAAAAGATACGTCATAGAGATGGAAAAAACAGGACACAATGATAAAATTCTTTTTTAAAAATTGATGTTAAAAAATTATTTTTAGGCTTGTGCATGAGTGTTTTTCCTGCATGTATTTATGTGTACTATGTGTGTGCCTGATGCTGAGGAAGTCAGAAAGCATCAGATCCCCAGAACTGACTATAGTTATAGATGATTGGGAGCCACCATGTAGGTACCAAGAATCAAACCTGAATCCTCTATAAGAGGAACAAGTGTTAACCACTAAGGCATCTTTCCAGCCCCAACAATAAAAGTCTTGACCCTAAAAAGCAGACACTATAATTTTTTTAAGTCTTTTTTTTTTAAAGAAATTAGATTTATTTTACTTTTATTTGTGTGTATATGTGAATACGTGTGTATAAGCATGTAAGGCACTGGTGGGGGTGCGGAGGAGCTGCCCTTGGAGGCCAATGATGAATAATCCCCTGGTCCTGCGAGCTGCCAGATATGGGTACTGGAAACCCAACTCAACTCTTTTCTAGAGCAGCAAGTATTCTTAACCACTGAGCCATTTCTCCAGCCCCAATCAATTGAATCTTAAGCCACTACTGAGAACACATAAGAACCAATGTGATTTAATACTTTATGATCACTTAAGGGTTGTACTCAGCAGTACCTGGCATTCTGAGGGTAATGGTGGATAGTTTCATGTCTATAAAAGAAATTGAGATTCCCATCATTTTATCTCATATGTGACATTGCCTCACTCTTGAAGATTTATTTCTGAAAAAATTAGAACAGAGGATTGAGACCTCCATGATACAGCTAGTACAGTTAAAGGTGTTTTTACCCTAATCAGGATAAGAACAGTAGGATTCATCTTTGTGTATATACTAGATCCTGGCCAGTTTCCTCATTCAGCTGTTAGCTTGTTGATAGTTGGGTCATTTCCTGCAGACAGAAAGTATTAGTATTTTTTTAGAAGGGAAGGGAAATTTGGGAATCTGACTAGTGTAAGAAGAAAACAACTCTCTAGAATTTCCCAGATTAAATGGTTTACCCAGATCATCCTGCAGTGAAGCTTACAGTTGGTAAATGTCACCTATGTACTTTTTGGAATGGAGCTTTCATTCAGGTTGTTTGTTTGTTTGTTTGTTTGTTTTTGTCTCTTAAGAATAAGTAGGGAATCCCAGATTATCAGGTAATCAAAATAGAACAAACAAAAAACCTAAGGAAAAAGTAGAACCAGATAGTAAGAAAGCAGCTTAGAGAAATCGGCTTGGCAAGAAGGAATAAACTTTACAAGGAAAACAGACTTCGTTAACACGATCAATATTTACTGTTTTGCTTTCATAGATCCATGGTCATTTGCAGCCCAAAAATATTTAGTAAGAAATTCCGTAAATGAACGATTGCTTTAAAATGATACGCTATTTTGTGTAGGGTGGTGAGATCTCACGTTACTATACTCTGTCCTAAGGTCTTACCTGAGGCATTAATCATTCATCTGTTTGTCCATTGCACCATGCCTTAAGATGCTACCCATATTGTTAGTCACTGAGTCTGTCTTGGTTAGTAGATTGACTGCCAAGGTATTGTAGTGCTTGTTTTCAAACAACCCTTGACTTACATAATAATATCCTTAAGTGTAAGAGTAGTGATGTAGGGAGGTCAGATATGACAAAGAGAAGTATATTTTTTTTTCTTGAAGTTTCAACTTAAGGAAAGAAAAAAATACGCTGAGGTTTCTAGGATCTGTAAAAGAGAAAAAAAAATGGTGCCAATGTGCAAAAAACACATTGTTAAGATGAAACAGTCCCCATCAAATTCCCATTTATATGTATGTATAAGAAAAACAATGTTATATATGGGGTTAGGTTCTATCTGAGGCTCCCCCCAAAGAGTCTTGAATAAGACTGCCTATCTGAAAAGCGGCATGCTATGCCAAAAAGCATATAAAGACCCTACTGAGCTCTTGGGGCATTGAGATTTTGATAGCAAAAGGAATCCAGAAATAGAAAATAAGTACTTGAAATAATAGGTTGAAAAGATAAAAATGAGAAAAAGTAGGAAGAACGTTATGAATGTTACAAAATCTGTATAGTATCAGATAATAGAAATCGCAAAGAGGGGGCTGGAGAGATGGCTCAGCGGTTAAGAGCACTGGCTGTTCTTCCAGAGGTCCTGAGTTCAATTCCCAGCAACCACATGGTGGCTCACAACCATCTGTAATGCAAACTGATGCCCTCTTATGGTGTGTGTGAAAACAGCTACAGTGTACTCATATACATAAAATAAATAAATCCTTTAAAAAAAAGAAATCGCAAAGAGTATATATATATAAATGGTAGAATTATTAATAAAATTTTAAAAAATAAGAAAATATATAAATAAATGTATGGCTGTCTTGCCTGCATGTATGTCTGTGTACTATGTACATTACTGGTACCGGTGAAAGCCAGAAGAGGGCATTGCAGCTCCTGAAAGTAGGGCTGCAGAAATTGTTAGTGACCATATGAGTGTTGGCTATTGAATGTGGGTCCTCAGGAAAAGCATCCAGTTCCCTTAACTCCTGAGCCTCTTTAGCCCTAAACAATTTTTTCTTGAAGGATTGTTTTTGAATCAAAGTGGCCTACCTAGTATATGAATAAAAATAGATCCACACTAAGATAGATCTTGTGAACTTTTTTTTTTTTTTGTTAAACACTGAGAGCAGAAGAATCACATCTTGAAGAAGAAACAAAACAGGTTTAAATGAGAAACCTTTTAATAGCACTGAAACGTCTTAAAAGAGTTCAGAATACCTGTAATCTCAGTAGTTGTGAGAATCAAGTAGGATAATTGCCACAAGTTCAAGGCTACCCTGGCCGCCTACAGACTTGGCCAACCAGGGTTAGAGTCTTAAACAAAAAACCTTTGAAATGATTCTCATTTTGGAATTCTATAAGCAGTCAACTGTAGGACTTAGACTAAACACCTCCCTCCCAAATAAGCTTTCTGACCAGGTTCAGGCACAGCAAAGTAATTTAAAAAAAAAAAAAAAACCAAAGAGAAGAGCATAGGGTCTAAGAAATGAGATCTGTCACAAGATTGAAGGAAGATAAGTGGTATAGATAAGATAAGAAATTTGTATGAAGCTAGATGTGCTGATGCACCTATAATCCCAGGACTGGAGTGGCTGAAGCTGGGTTATGGGTTCAAGGCTAGCCTGGGCTACATATGTAGTAATACCCTATCTCCAAAAAACAAAGTAACCTTCCCTACCCCACCAAAAACAAAACAAAAGCCAAAGCTGACTTAAAGGTAAAAAACGTATAGGAAAGGATGTTTAGACTCTTATCAGAAAGTTAGGATTCAAGTTACTTTTTGTATGGAAAACTAAGCAAATTGAAAAAGTGGATGCTGCTTTTCTGTTGTTTTAAAAAAGATTTTTAGTTACATGTTTATGTGAGAGTTTCTTTATGTGGGTGCAGATGCCTGTGGAGGTCAGAAGAACTTAACTCTGGTTAAAGTTAATGTTCAAATAATCAGAAGAGATGAATAGGATTGGTCTTGGGAAGGAGACAATAATAGCACCTGATGGTTTTATAATCAATATTATAGAAGCATTTGAGTCTCAAAACTATATTAAAATGAGTATTAAATGGGAAATCATGGCCATCTTAATATAAAGTAATATTTTATAATTTTATTAAAATATTATAGGAAAGTTGAAGTAATTTAATGCATATATTTCCTGCCACTTGTGACTCAAATCACCTTTCAGAGCAGAGGTCTCGGACTTTGTTGTCATACTCTGTTTCCTGAAGCTTTCCTTTCTCTCCTTTAGGACCCAGGTTGGGTTACCTACAACTTGAAAGCTTCAATTTATCTCTTAGCCTTTTTTCCCCCCAACTTAGGTTGTTCGCACAAACCAGTGTGCAGGAGAATTTGTCATCACTTTTCCTCGTGCTTACCATAGTGGTTTCAACCAAGGCTACAACTTTGCTGAGGCAGTCAACTTTTGTACTGCTGACTGGGTGAGTCTGGAGTGTTGGTGGACTGGTAGGGAGAAGCAGAAAGATAGGGAAGCCAATATACTGCTTCCTTTAGGCTTGGTCAAGTTCAGCTTTGAACCTGTTCACAGCTGCCTGCTGGGCGCCAATGCATTGAGCACTACCGCCGACTACGAAGATACTGTGTCTTTTCTCATGAGGAGCTCATTTGCAAGATGGCTGCCTGCCCTGAGAAGCTGGACCTGAACCTGGCAGCAGCTGTACATAAGGAGATGTTCATTATGGTGCAAGAGGAGCGGCGTCTACGAAAGGCTCTGTTGGAAAAGGTAAGTGGTGGTGCTTTTGATCAGGGATCCTAGCCTGATAAAGGTTGGAGAAGAAAAGGGTAACTTCCAGGGATAGATGTAGCCTTTATTCTTGGTGTGTAGTGAAAAGAGCTAGGTACACCTGAATTGAAAAAGCACATTCTATGGTTTAGTAGCTGTTACCCTTATACAAAAAGGATAACCCTTATGTGTTACCCTTAGATGGCTCTGCCTCCCAAGTGCTGGGATCAAAGGCATGTGCTAGCATCCCCAGCTTAAGCTTGATATTTGTAATGGTAGTTGTAAAGCTTGAGTGATTGGATATTTGTAAAAGAATCTATTACTACCCTTGCAGTATACTAGCTGCTGGTGTCATTGGTAGTAATGTGTCAAGAAAATGATTAAAATATGGAATATTTCTTAGGAAATTCTATTTTATTTATTTTTTGAGACTTGGTATCTTTTGATCCTTCTTCACAGTCTCCTGAGTCCTGAAATTAATAGGCATGCTCCATCATACCTAGCTGGGTTTTTTTTTGTTTTTTCATTTTTTTTTAATATTTAAGGATTTTTGGTGTTATAATTTATGGCTGAGGATAATGGTGCAGACCTTTATCCCCAGCACTCCAAAGGCAGAAAGGCAGGTGGATCTCTATAAATTTGAGAACAGCCTGGTCTATATAATGAGTTCCAGGCCATCCAAGGCTATATATAAGACCCTGTCTCAAATGGGGGAGGAAAGCTTTTTTTTAATTTGCTTTTATGTGTATAAGTATTTTGCCTGCACATATGTACCCTGTGTGTGTGCAGTATGTGTTTAGGCCAAAAGAAAGGTGTGAGATCCCCAGGAACTGAAGTTACAGACAGTTGAGAACCGCCATGTGGGTGCTGGGAACTGATCTCAGGTCTTCTGTAACAGCAGCAAATGCCATCTTTCCAGCACCCTCAGCTATTTTCTTAATTTCCAGTTGTCCATTAACTTGGATAAAATAATGCTGTCAAGTAGAAAAAACCCTACATTAGTAGATTTTCCATAAGTATGTATCAGTTGTGTGTGGCCCAGTGGTTATTGTTCTACTTGCCTGGTTAGGGAAGTACTGTAATGAGGATCCTCCATGAGGTGATGTTAGAAATTTTGTATTATAGCTCAATGACAGAGTACCACCTACCATGTGGAAGATACTGGGTTTAATCCCCAGCGTTGCAAAAGAAAGAAAAAATTACAAGGAATGCTGATCTTAAGGGATCCTGAGTGACTTGTTTTCGGGGGTAATGTGTTTTTAGTTTAAAGTTCGTGTATAGGCTGGTTATGGTGGTACATGCCTATAATCTCATCATTTTGTAAGTATATAGAGGAGGGTTGTCCTAAGTTTTAGGCCAGCCCAGACTACATAGCAAAGCTTGAAACATATACACATAGACGCACATTCACAACTTTGCTGTGAGTGTTAGATCTAGGCCAAGTTTCATCTATAGTAATGTTGGAAGTCTGGGGCTTCTCATTTGTTATATTAGTTGATAAATTTCTTGGCTTTTCCATGTATCATATTCTCTATATTATTAAATGATGGCCCCATGCTATGACACAGTATGTAAAGGAACAAAATCAAGTTTGTAAGAAAAGAGACCTACCTTCCCATTTGGACAGAATTCTGTACATTTGACACTTAGAGATGAGTTCTGAACACTGTAATCATGAAATCTTTAGGAGATGATATGTGTTTTGAATATTTTTATGGAGATGACTCAGTATGTTCCCATGTGTGTGATCTGAAGAAATCTAGGGGTTTCATCTTTCTAGCATTCTCTAGCTTTGAATTCAAAATTGTCTATAGTCAGATCCTCACTTTGACGAGTTGCTGGTTTTCTTCTGTTATCCTTTAGTAAAAATGAGATTTGCTTGTCCTTAAGAGATGCATAGCCTTACCTAAAAACTAGAAGAATAATATTTGTTAAGTACTTCATAACCCATAGTGTTAATATACTAAATTCTTAATTAAAATACTTAAAACAATCTAACAAGGATGATAGTTACTGCTGACAAGAAAAACATAAAAATCCAGAAAGATTTAAATAATTTTCATATGATGAATGGGCAGCGACCACAACCCCATTAGCAATGGAGCGAGATTTGTAATTTGTGTTAACCTCATGCCTTACGTAGAAGTTTGGTTTTTGTTGTTTGTTTGAAGAAATTTTATTAATTTAAAAATAGAAAGATATGGTTGAATAATTCAGTAAGTTATGCTTCCTGAGTACAGGTAAGTCCTGAGGTTTAAAGTTCGTAAGACAAATGTTTTGGACCCAACATTTTTTCTTAAAATTCCTGAATTTGCTCATAATTGTTGTCTTCAGTGATGCCAACGTATTTGCATATTTGGCTTTTCGTTTTTAGGCATGGATTGCTTTTTTTTTTTTAATTAAAAAACAAAAAACAAAACCAGAAGTTGTTCTTCTGTAAGCCCTATTGGTACACAGTGTTTCCATTTGCTAAGCATGAGTAGTGTCGGGAACATGTGACAGTTGAGGAACTGAAGCCAGCATTCTCTCCTAAGACAGACCCTACATTTCCACCTCTCTACTGCCTAGGTTTACAGTCTTTATCTCTCTCATTAAAAGACCATTTGTTCCCATTTTAATCTCTTCTTGCTTATTTTTGTTTAAGCATTTTAATTGTTTTTTCATTATTGGGTGGGCAGTGCATGTGCAATAGCGACTCTATGGAGGTATGAGGACAACTTTGGGAAGTCCAAGTTTTCCTTCCTTAACATGGCTTCTGGGAATTGAACTCAGGCTGCCAGGCTTATGCAACAAGAGCCTTCATCTGCTGACTCATCTCACTTGTCCTTGGTTTTAGTCTTGTGAAATATCTAGTTATATTGCCCAGGCAGGTATTGAGTTCACAATAATCTTTCTGCCCCAGCCTTCTGAATGGTGGAATTACAAGCATTTGCCACAATGCCCAGCTCCTAATCTGAAACTCACCCAGGTTTTTCTGTGTTCTTCTATTTCTTTTTTTGTCCTGAAGTCCACACTGATCTTGTGAGTTCTGATCCATCTGAACCCCTGCTTTGAGATTGTAGACTTGACAGAAGGCAGATGTGATATGAATCTTGGCTTTTCAGTTTTCACAGCCATCATGAGATATTTGAGTTACTCTGATAGTGAGATGAGACTCCTGCCACCCTGTCTGGTTCTGAATAATGTGTGCGTTGTATGCTCCAGGGTATCACCGAGGCTGAACGAGAGGCTTTTGAGCTGCTTCCAGATGATGAACGTCAGTGCATAAAGTGCAAGACCACATGTTTCCTATCTGCCCTGGCCTGCTATGATTGCCCAGATGGCCTTGTCTGCCTTTCTCACATCAATGACCTCTGCAAGTGCTCCAGTAGCCGCCAGTACCTTCGGTAAGTCTAGGGCCTAATGGAAGGAAGTAGGAGAGTGGCAAGTTGGGCTAAACTGTACTCTGCCCTGCCCTTTTTCAGGTATCGGTACACCTTGGATGAGCTCCCTGCCATGCTGCATAAACTGAAAGTTCGAGCTGAGTCCTTTGACACCTGGGCTAACAAAGTACGAGTGGCCCTGGAGGTGGAAGATGGGCGGAAGCGCAGTGAGTGATTGGGGTGAGGGTGGGGCAGTTGGAGGGACTCTACAGACAAGTTCTATTCTTGTTTCTTCTGTATCCCTGGCCCTTTTCCTCTGCCTTGACTTAACAGTGCCTAATCCTTCCTACTCTCTTTCTCCAGGCCTGGAAGAACTGAGAGCACTAGAATCTGAGGCTCGTGAGCGAAGGTTTCCTAATAGTGAGCTTCTACAGCGACTGAAGAACTGCCTGAGTGAGGCAGAGGCTTGTGTATCCCGGGCTCTGGGATTGGTCAGTGGCCAGGAAGCTGGGTATGTTGGTGTGAGGTGTTGCAGCACAGCTAGCTTGCTGCTGCTGAAAAGAATGTTACAAGGAGTGGATTGTGAATACAGCTTGGAACATTAGCAGGACATTGCCAAGTGTAAGGTGATAGCCTGGGAAGTACTGCAGAGTACAAGGAGGACAGGCAACTTTTCATGGAGAAGGAGAGCCTTGGCAATAAGAAAAGTTAGACGTGTTTATTTTATAATCAGCATCTATAGAAGATTTGAGAGGTAGGTTGACGGAGTTTGTGGGCAGGGAGGAGTGTGGGAGGTTTAGGGCCTAGAATAGGACACAAACAAGAAAATCAGCATAGTTGTAGTAGACAGTGGGTTGTCAAGTCTAGGGGCTTGTCGTGTATAACTTCCTGTTTATCTAGTATATAAGGCTTGGGGTTCTATCTCCAGCTCCATGTAGGCTAGTGGAGTTGTAAGAAGTCTGGCTTCTGTTAGCATCAGTAGCTTATTAGCTCCTTCACCCTCCTACTGCTCTCTCTTCTCCTGTCCCTTTACCCTATGAATATACTTAGATTTAAAAACCCTCCCTGTAGCCTAGGCAATTGTGGGAACATTGAGACACAAGATTGAAGTTAAACAGATATGGTGAGGAATGGTTTTGGCACACATGAAAGGAGGGAGGTGGGTTTGGATCTGAAATCTCATACATGAAACTCCATAGCCCCGACAGGGTGGCTGGTCTACAGATGACCCTGGCTGAGCTACAGGATTTTCTGGGCCAGATGAACAACCTGCCCTGTGCCATGCACCAGATTGGGGATGTCAAGGTGAGGAGAGGTGGGTTTAGGTAAGACAGGGTGCATGTGTGAGAAAATAGTGCGAAGTATGAGCAAGGTTTTAGGTTTGGGATTTGGGACAAGGAGCAGAGATATGAGTACAAGCTGTTGAGACAAGGGAACGTTTGCCTGAGGAAGTAAAAGAGGTAACGAGGGTGTTTGTTGGGCATGAAACGATAAATAAAGTACATAAAAATAGAAGTGGGATAGAGAAGGCAGGGGACCCCAGAGTGAGCATGAGGGTTTTTGTAGCATAATATTTCTTAGGGTGGAAGATCTCTTAGTGCTTTGAGCACAATCCCATGTAGAGAAGTGAAGTACAAATTTATGGTCAATCATGAATAAAACTCTTAGGAATGTGCATTTTAATACATTCCATAGGGCATCATAATGAGTAGTCAAGTGTTATAGGAGCTACTGTTTTAGAGTTCAGAGGTTATGTTGAGAGGTGCTGGAACAGGATATGTGGTGGGTCCTCTTAAGTGGCCTCATCTGAAGGGTTTGTTCTTTATTCATCTGTATTCTGCTAGGGTATTCTGGAGCAGGTGGAAGCCTACCAGACTGAGGCCCGTGAGGCCCTGATCTCACAGCCCTCCAGTCCAGGGCTGCTGCAGTCACTGTTGGAGAGAGGGCAGCAGCTGGGTGTGGAGGTACCTGAAGCCCAGCAGCTCCAAAGGCAGGTGGAACAGGCACGGTGGCTGGATGAGGTAAAACGCACACTGGCTCCCTCTGCCCGAAGGGGTACCCTGGCCATCATGCGGGGACTGTTGGTTGCGGGTGCCAGTGTAGCCCCTAGCCCTGCTGTGGATAAGGCCCAGGCAGAGCTTCAGGAGCTGCTGACCATCGCTGAACGCTGGGAAGAGAAAGCCCACCTCTGCCTAGAGGCCAGGTAAGTCCAGGCCTTCCACTCCCTGCCATTCTTTACTTTCAAATATTAGTGGAGAATCTGAAGAAAATGTCTGTAGGTGGCCTTGGGTATCATTCCTCTGTATAGGTATATTGAATTTCTCTGGTCTTTTGTTCTTGGTCTTGTTTTTTTTTTCTACTTTTTCTTTTTAAGTATGTATACAGAGGCAGAGGTAGGCTGATGTGTGTGTGTGTGCGCGTGTGTGCGCGTGTGTGCGCGCGTGCGCGCGCGTACGTCCCAGTACCAATAGGTCAGCATGTAAACGTGTTCAGAAGCACAGGAAACAAGCAAATGAGTGGATATTTGTAAAAAGATGCCACAGGATAGACAAGTGATCAGTATGTAAACTTCTAGCAAGTTGACAGAGTGACAAACATAGGTGGTGTAAGAGCTATGGCAGAGGATATATGGGTGCATACAATCTGAAGTAGACAGCACCTGGCAACTGTCTTTACCAACATAAAAGCACAGAAGTGGCAGAAAGAATAACAAGAGCACAACTGTGTACAGCTGCTGATCAGGCTGGGCTCTGATCCATGACCAAACTGGCCTGCTCCCCCACCCCTTCTTTTGTTTTTAGGCAGAAGCATCCACCAGCCACACTTGAGGCCATAATCCATGAAGCAGAAAACATCCCTGTTCACCTGCCCAATATCCAGTCTCTGAAGGAAGCTCTTGCTAAGGCCCGGGCATGGATTGCTGATGTGGATGAGATCCAAGTAAGGACCAGCCCCAGCCACACCTAGACTTTCCATGTTGCTAGAAGAGATGATATACAGGCTTCTGCTGTGTTGCATGGCTAGAGAGAGGGATGAAATATCACATATTATGAGGAGGCAAAGTGTTTGCAGAACAGTACTAAGAGAGGGTCTTCTGAGGCTACCTGAGGGATGTGGGGTGCTGGCTAGGATGTGGATGGTAGGGCAAGCAGACAGGTGTTATGAGAGTAGAAAGGGACAAGTACCTGGCAGTAGGTAGAAAAGGAAGCTCACAAAAGCATAATTAGTCCACTATCCCTTGAAACTGACTGGCTACCTGGACTGAGCCAGTTAGTAGATGTAGGTGTCATGCATGGTAGAGGGTACTCCTGAGGACAGTGTCAGTTGTTTCTGCTTTGAGACTATGAGGGCAGACCATCTTCTCAGCTCAGACCAGACATGGAGAATTAGTAGATATTTGGGAGTACAGCTTGCCCTTTTCTCTCACCTGTGCTCAGAATGGTGACCACTACCCTTGCTTGGATGACTTGGAGGGCCTCGTAGCTGTGGGTCGGGACCTCCCTGTGGGGCTGGAGGAACTGAGACAGCTAGAGCTACAGGTACTGACAGCACACTCCTGGAGAGAAAAGGCCTCCAAGACCTTCCTCAAGAAGAACTCCTGCTACACATTATTGGAGGTGAGACCTAGCACTTTTACCTATAACCTCTTATCTGACTGACTGGAGGTAGTTTTTATGAGAATTTGAGTTTTTGAGGGGGCATGGGTGAGGGGAGGAAAGAACACGGGGAGGTAGGGAAGCCTGGTCATTTGCCTCTGTCTGCCTGCCTCAGGTGCTCTGCCCGTGTGCAGACGCCGGCTCAGACAGCACCAAACGCAGCCGGTGGATGGAGAAGGAGCTGGGGTTGTACAAATCTGACACAGAGCTGTTGGGGCTGTCTGCGCAGGACCTCAGGGACCCAGGCTCTGTGGTAAGAAGCTTAGATACAGATGGGTAAAGAGCCTGGTGATGATTGTCTGAACCCTGTGACCATGGGCAGACCACTTACTTCCTGAGCTCAGTTTTCCTGGTTTGGGAGTGGGGTATTGAGTTCAGAGAATGAAAGAATCAGATTGTTTACCTATTCTTCCCCCTTTCCTGGGCACGGCAGATCGTGGCCTTCAAAGAGGGGGAGCAGAAGGAGAAGGAAGGGATCCTGCAGCTTCGTCGTACCAACTCGGCCAAGCCAAGTCCACTGGCATCATTGACAACGGCCTCTTCTACAGCTTCTATCTGCGTGTGTGGGCAAGTGCCAGCAGGGGTGGGAGCTCTGCAGTGTGACCTGTGTCAGGACTGGTTCCATGGGCGCTGTGTGACAGTACCCCGCCTCCTCAGCTCCCAGAGGTCCAGTCTTACCTCATCCCCACTGCTGGCCTGGTGGGAATGGGACACCAAATTCTTGTGCCCTCTGTGTATGCGCTCACGGCGCCCACGCTTGGAAACCATCCTGGCACTGCTGGTAGCCCTACAGAGACTGCCTGTCCGGCTTCCTGAGGGTGAGGCTCTACAGTGCCTCACAGAGAGAGCCATCAGCTGGCAAGGCCGTGCCAGACAGGTTTTGGCCTCTGAGGAAGTGACTGCTCTGTTGGGACGGCTAGCTGAACTCCGCCAACGGCTACAGGCTGAATCCAAGCCTGAGGAGTCTCTGGCTTACTCTTCAGATGGTGGAGAGGGCACTGGCAATATGCCTAAGGTGAGCTTCTTAGCCCAGTTCTTAACTTCAAATTCCTGTCCCACTAGTCTATACGTAGGCTCTAGCTCTGCCCCTGTTTCTCTAGTTTTAAATCTCCATTGGCCCAGCCTTTTTGTTCCATCCTATTATCTGTCCAAATTCCTAAACTCTGCTCTCTGCTGACACCCCATGTTTGCCTTCCTCCAAGAGATAGAGTCTTCCAAGTTTGGAATGGATGGAAGACTAGGGCCTGGCTCTTCAGTTCAGTTACCCCTTGCCTTTTCCTGATCTTGATATTTGATAGGTCCAGGGGCTGTTGGAGAATGGGGACAGTGTGACCAGTCCTGAAAAGGTAGCCACAGAGGAGGGCTCAGGTAAGAGAGGTAGGTCTAGCTGTAGTGTGAGTGGGATGTTGAATGGATATTATCAATGTGGCCCCTGATGTCCTCAGCTCTGTTATAGTGGTGTAGGATAAGACCAAGGGCAGCCTCTAATCAGCCTGTCCCTGCATCTTCCAGATCTGGAGCTGCTATCCTCGCTATTACCACAGTTGTCTGGCCCTGTGTTGGAACTGCCTGAGGCAACCCGAGCCCCACTGGAGGAACTTATGATGGAAGGGGACCTGCTTGAGGTGACCCTAGATGAGAATCATAGCATCTGGCAGCTGCTGCAGGCTGGGCAGCCTCCAGACTTGAAGAGGGTCCAGACACTTCTGGAGGTAAGGAGAGGAGTCATTATTGACATGGCCGAGTTAGGCCAAGTAGGCAGAGAGCTCTCAGGCCCTGACTACTTGCCTGTACTTGTCTTTTGGGAGAGGGAGGATCTTGTTATATAGTCAGGCTTGCCTTAGAATTCATGGTAGTCTTCCTGCTTTAGCCTTGAAATTGCTAGAATTACAGTCATGCCCCACCAGACCCCACTTACAACCCATCTTTTTGCCTTCCGGGCTCACAGCTGGAGAAGGCAGAGCGCCATGGGAGTCGGACACGAGGCCGAGCCCTAGAGAGGAGACGGCGGAGGAAGGTGGATCGGGGTGGGGAGCCCGATGACCCAGCACGAGAGGAGCTAGAGCCAAAGAGGGTACGGAGCTCAGGACCAGAAGCGGAGGAAGTCCAGGAGGAAGAGGAGCTGGAGGAGGAGACTGGGGGTGAGGTCCCTCCTGTACCCTTCCCCAACAGTGGCAGCCCCAGCACCCAGGAGGACCAGGATGGCTTAGAACCAGTGTTAGAGGCTGGTTCAGACACCTCAGCCCCTTTCTCTACTCTGACTTCCCGGCTGTTGATGTCCTGCCCACAGCAGCCATCTCTGCAACAATTGTGACAGTGGCTGAGCCTAGCACAGACCCCAACAAAGATCCTTTCTTGGCCTCAAGGATCCTTTCTGACCATCAAGCCTGCTTCTTGGAGGTGGGCGGATAGGTGGAGAGACTCCCCCCTCACCACCATCCCCAAGACCATGACTTTTATATTCTGACTCCAAGGTATTGTTCAGACCTCAGCTCCTGGGGGCCGGCCCCTGGAGTCCTGCGTCCCTGGTAACCTCTAACCAGCATTCCCAGACACCAGAGGCAGATAGACAGGTGGGCAGGGGATCTACTGGGGCTGGGCCAGCACCATTCCAGAGACAAATCCAGGGCACATGCAAACTGGGGGACCTCTCCCTTATCCCCAGTTCTGACCCTGGGTCAGGCCATGCTACACTAACCTTCCCTCCCCACCTCACACTTTTGCCTCCCCCTCCATTTTACTTCTTTCCTCTCCCCTTCATCTTTTCCCTTCCCCTTACTGTTCCACCCAGGAGGAGGAAACTTCACATAGCTGTCCTTACCTTTTTATTTTAAATGAATTTTGTTGGGGTTGAGCAGGGCTGCCTATGGTCTGAAGGCTTTTGGTGCTTGTCCACACACCCACCTCAACCCTTCCTGCCCGTCTTCCCCTATCTCCTTTCCTCCTCCTGGGTTCATGCTGTAATAAAGAAGATTGTTGGTGTGTAATTAATTTGTTCAAAAGGAGAAAAAAAGCAAAACAAGAAACTTTGTTTCAACTAAAGCCTATTTTAATTTTATTTTATTATTTTCCTCATTAGAAATAAAACCCTTAGGAATGTTTTTTTGGAAACATGTTTCTGAAGTGCATTTCTCTTCAAAAAGAGAACAGAACCTTCCTCGCCTGTTAATGGAGCAGCTACAGTGCCAGTTAGTGGTAGTGCCAGGGCCAGGGAAGCAGGGCTCTGAATTTGAATCTTACCAGCTTCTCTCTAACCTTGGAAAAGATATCCTGTTCCTCCCCCAAGCCATTTCCCTGTCTTCAGACTGGTGGACACTGGTCCCCTTTGATAATTTGCACAACAGCTTCCCCTAGCTTTGTGCTCTTGATTTTCTGTTCTCTGGGGGACTTTTTCTTCATGGCTTTATTGAGGTAGAGTTTCCATACTATAAAGTTCAGCTGTTTTAAATATGTAATTTGATGAGTCAGACCGTCCTTGATGTTTCTCCATTAGTTCTTTCTGCCCCTAATGAATGTGTGGTTAATTTGTAATTTCTGTGTCACTGTTAAACTGCTCTATTGAGATAAAATTTGAATAGCATACAGTTCATCCTCTTAAAGTATACAATTCAGTGACTTTTAGAATATTTTAGTCATTGAATGAGTCATCACTGCAAAAAATTTTAGAATGTTTTTACAACCCTCAGAAGAAACCCCACATTGCCTAGGTATTCCCTCCTTACTCCCATTTGTCTCTTCTGGACATTTTATATAAATGAAATTATACAATATGTGGTCCTTTTGTGTCTGGCTTCTTTGACTTGGCATAGTAGCTTCAAGCCTATTAATAGTCCTACAGTAGTTATATCTTCACCCTTCTGAGCCTGAAAGATGAAGGGGGACTATACTTGATCAGGGGCTGACCTCCTAAAATATGTTTATACACTTTTTTTGTGGTTACCTATATGTATTTTTCTTAGATTAAAACCCACCAGATTGCAATCATATTTATAAAGGAACCATAACCGTCTAAAGACTAAGAAACATTCTTATGGTTCTGAGAGTTCTGTGTCCGGAGATAGAGGAGCTAGAGGAGGAAACAAAAGCTTGGAGGCCCTGCTTCACTAGCTAACTTCCAGGCATCCCTGGCTTCTCCAAGGTTTTTCCTCTTCTCAAGGTTGTAGAAGGTGTTACAGGCTAAAGTCAAATCTTGATCCCTAGCTCAGGAACTCAGCACACCAGCACTCTTACTTTGCCCTTCCTCATTTATATGTTCAGAAGGATTATTTTGCTCCATTTCTCTCCTTTCCCAGGATTTCCAATTGCTAGAAATCTAGTGATATATTTCACCCTCGTTGGGTGGCTTTCAAGGGTGGGAGCATGGCTTAGACCTACCTGCCTTATGCAGTCTTTTAGTCTATGTTGAAAGGTAAACACCAGTAAACAGTGAATATCCCTACCCTTGGTCCATTTTGGTACTAAGTTTCAATCAAGGGTCAGGCCTTTGCCCAGCCATTGGAATTAATCATGGCTTCCAATGAGAGTTGGAGGTAGCAGAAGAGACAGCCATAGGAGCTTAATCTTGACATTTTACTACCACTCTACTCCAAGAAGCTAGGCACAGGAAGAAGTGGGCAAAGGAAAGGTAAAGATGATGCCTATAACCTACAACTCCTAGGCTAGTGAACTGCTCAGGCCAAGGTAGGGGTCCTTTGTGGTATGGGCCTGTCCCTTGACCAATTTTCAGACAGCCTTTCTCAGCTTGACATTTCCCGGCTGTATCCCTTATACACTTTGTGCTCCTTTCACAGTGTACATGTAGCCATTATTGATGCAAAACTGTCTTAATTAGGTTTCTGTTGCTGTGAGAAAACACCACGACCAAAAACAACTTGGGGAAGAAAGGGTTTATTTCATCTTACAGCTTGTAGTCCATCAAGGGAAGGAGGCAGGACCCTGGAGGCAGGAGCTGATTCAAGGGCCATGGAAGAGTGCTGCTTACTGGCTGCTCAACCTGCATATTGCACCCAGGACCACCAGCCCAGGGATGGCACAGTCCACAGTGAGCTAGGTCTTGCAATATCAGTCATTAATCAAGAAAATGCACCCTGGGTTTGCCCAAAGGCCAATCTGAAGGGGGGCATTTTCTCAATTGAGTTTTCCCTCTTCCTCTAAGAGAGCACCAAATGAGTGGGCAAGTTTTACCTCAGAGTCATTTAGTTTACAGATACCATCCTGCTGCTACATCCTAATAGACAGTTCCACTCCTGTCAGGATAGCATCTGAGTATGCAGGGGTGGAAAGAGATACTGCTTCTATTAAGGACAAATCTCTCTTCTTCCTCCCCCATTCCCCATTCTCCTCTCTTATTGAGACAGAGTTTGTATCCCTGGCTGGCCTGGAACTCAGTATATAGACCAGGCTAGCCCCAAACTCACAGGGATCTGCCTGCCTCTGCCTCCTGAGTGCTTGGATTAAAGATGTGCCACCACATCCAGCATCTAAATTCCTCTCTTGGCATTTCTTCCTGTCTCTAGCTTTTCAGTGCCTCCAGTGTGCCTTAAATTATGTCCAAAACACTAGGTTTAATGAGTCTTTCCCCCACCTACCTGAAAGTATCTATTCAGAGGGTTCCTGGAGGAGACAAACAAGAGCCAGGTCTGAGTCCTCTGCTACTTCAAGGCTGGAGGTTGGGAGGTGGAAATCTTGTATGGTCAGTTCAGAAAGAGGCAGATCAAGCAGCATTTACAACCCCTACACTACATGTGAATTCTGTTCCTTATACATTGTATGAAGTCTGCTGGTCCAGGGTGGCACTCTGGAAGTCATTTGGGTCTGGACCATGATCACCAGAGCCCTGAAGGAGAAACAGAAACCATCTGTCATCCTAGAAGACCTGAAATTAGGTGTGTGTTTAAGTCCTGGGTGCCACACTCCATGTAAGATACTTGGCAAAGTAAGCACGTAAGGAATGGGTCCCTAAGATAATATGCTGGGCCCAGCCAAAACTTGACAGGGCTGTGATTGCCATTTTCGATGCAGAAATACTCAAAGCCCTGTTTATATCAGAAGGGGTATAAGTAATTGAGATGCCACCAGGCTGTTAAGAATGGAACTTTTAGTAGACTGGGATATCAGCAATGCTGGCTAGGTAGATAGCTCATATTGCAATTGTTCTGTAGAATCATTCCCATGGCTGGCTGTGTTAGGTATGTATGTATGTATGTATGTATATAAGACAGTAACATGGCTGGTACATACCTCTAAAACCAAACCTATGGAGGTAAGAGGAGGAAGATTGCAAATTTGAAGTTGTAGAGTAGGACCCTGTCTTAAACAAAAGCCAAAACTTCATAAAGCAACATTTAGCTGCCTTCAAGGTCACTCACAGGCATCAGTCAAGGTGTCAGCTAGCACAGCTGTCATCTTCAGGCTTATTGGGTCAGGATGTACTTAGAAGTTCTGTAGCTAGCTGTTTGCAGGATTCAGTTTCTTACTGGCTGTTGAACAGGTTCAGTCAGTTTCGTGAATGTGGGTGGATCTTTTCACAGGGCAGCTGGCTTACAATATGGCTGCTTGCTTCATGAGATCAAGATGGGCAAGAGACAAATTACTATAATCTTAGAAATGACATTCCATTGTTTTTGCAATTGACAATATTCATAGAAGTCATTAGGAGGGAGAAAAGGGGAAAGGTCTAGACCATATTCAGAAGGGAGGAATTAAGAGGATAGGGTTCATTGGGGGGTCCTTTTGGAGATTGACCTCTATGGTTTACTCTTTGATAATTTAATCATTCATGTCCCTTCCACGTACAAAATATATTCACTCCTTACGTTCTCTTAAGTCACATCTCATTATAGCATAATCTCAAAGGTGCTAAATATGAGTGAATTGCCTTGGGCATAATCCCTACATATGGCTCAAGTACTGTTTTTCTCTATGGATGGAACTGTGAAACTTAAAGACACAAATTATCCATCCATATCACTTCCGAATATACAATGGTGGGAAGGCATGTACAGACATTCCAGTTCAAAAAGGGCAAAAGATGTGTGTGTGTGCCTGTGGCAATTGGAAACAGGAGCTACTGATCTGTTACAAGTTAAATCCAGCTGGGCAAATGAAGTTCCTTGAATTGATTCCAAGACCGAGGACGAGTTTTCATACTCCTGTCTCTGCTTTCTGGGCTCTTGCTGTCACCTTCTGTGCTTTTCATGAGAGGTAGCACACATGTTTGCAACCAAGATTTTTTCCTTCTACTGTTTCCTGCCAGGATTTTGGAGGACCAGTAATGTCTTGCAATGCATGTGTAATCAGTTACCATCAAGGTTTAGACTTCTTTTTGGCATGTTGAGCATTCATCAGTAAACTAGAATGAGATTGGCCTTCAGAGCAACCCTGACTTAGAGCCATCATGGCCACTTTGTCCAGAAGCCTGTTGGCAAAGATAAAGGTGACAGACAGGATAGAGATTAGCTACACCCATAGAATGGAATATCTCTTTGGAGATCTCCCATAATGGTGCTTGTTTATATGGGTTGTAAAAAATTTCACACTGCACTCATTTCAAGATGGACAGCTATTTGCATAGGCCCTTTTCCTCAGCTATCTCTTCAACATTTCAGTCTTTTTATTTCCAAATTCTTGACTGTATGCAGACATGAATCAGCAAGCTGTCTATGCTTTTGACTGTTAATGTGATAGTAATTTTAATCAACCCAAAGTGGAGCTGTAACTCTGAAACTAGCCACTTGTAGCAGATGCCAGCATGTCGTGCAGAACATCTGTAAGCCAAGCTTGAATATTGTATCCCTTAGTTGCCTGGTCTCAAGGAACCCCCCCCCCCCATGGGGTCTCAGATGATTAAAAAAAAAATGACAATGTAGCAAGTGTGAGTTTTCGGACCTGCACATAATTTAGCAGACCGGATGGAACAGTTAACCAAAATTACTATTTGATGCCATGCGCTCAGATGTTCATTCAAAAAACTAAGTCCACTTTTCTATTTTCATTTTTCTTGGCTTCTGAGATCTTGCTACTTGCAGTTTTACCCCCCCCCCCATTTTTGTTTGTTTTGTCTTATAAATATGTTGTATCTTAGGCCAATGACATAGCCCAGTGGGTAAAAGCACTTGCTACACAAGCCTGGTGGCCTGAATTCAATCCCAGGGATCCACGTGGTGAGAGAGAATCAACTCATGCAAGTTGTCCCGATCTCTATGTGTGTGTGCGCACACATAAATAGATGTAATAAAAATAATTTTTAAAATGTTGTATCTCTTTATTTTCTGTTAATTCCCAGAGGAGAAATGAGTCTTCCTCCCCAACCAGGGCCCTTCTTTATGTCATGTATATTGTGTATATGTACATCATGTATCCAAAAACTGGAAAAAAAATCTCCTGGACCAATAAAATGACTCAGGACAAAACTTCATGTATAATATAATTCCACTCTAACTGGTGGACCATAATGATAGTATAGGCCAGCAGAGATTAGCACTTACCCAGAATCAATACTCGTGTATTTCAAGATACGGGTATTTTTTTCTGCCACCAAAACAGAGGTAAAGGAAGGGAGGGAAATTTTGACCATATACACTTAAAAAACAGTGGGAAGTTTTACTTTAAAGGGGTCCTTTCCCTTCGTTGAAAGGGTTTCTGTGAACTGAAGGAGAGGCTGGGACTCTACACTTTGGTACCTAGACAGGCCTTCCTTAGCAATGCTAGACTTTCTTATATAATGAGTATGTCTTTTTTTGTTTGTTTTGAGACACGGTTTCTCTGTGTAGTCCTAGCTGTCCGGGAACTCATTCTGTAGACCTCTAACTCAGAGATCTAGTTTCCATCAGTTTTGGTACTAGGGAAACCATACTAAAATAATCATTACAGACTTACGCAGGTAAATTAAAAAAAAAAACACTCTGGTTACTGCCATGATTCTGTTATCCATTATATAGAACCCAAACTCAACCTATATTTTCCACTGAAATCACTGTAGCCTTTGTCATCTACACTCTAGTCAATCAAAGGTGGAAATGACCAAGCAAGAGGTTTTTAGAATACTAAAAAGGGAGTCAGACACTGGGCATACTCAATTGCAAGGAACACTGTAAAAATACCTGAGTTTATCCTCAGGAAGGAGAGGAATAAGGCTACCAGGCTACTCACTACCAGGCCAGTCTCAACTATACTTTGTAATGTACTTTTCAGAGTTCTTATGAAAGGAGTGTTAATACAGTGAATTGAGTGGCTTATTATGGCTAATCATCTCTAAGATTCTGTTGCCTTAAACATATTTTTTGTCTACGTTGCCCCACAGACATTCTGGCAACATAACTTCACTTTGCAAACTTGTTACAGTTGGACAGTTGTAGTCTGTCATGTGAGTGCTGGGAACTGAATCCAGGTCCTCTGCAAGAGCAGTAAGTGCTCATGGCCACTGAGATATCTCTCCAACCCACCCTTTATTTTATTTTTTGGGGTTTGTTTGTTTGTTTGTTTTTCGAGACAGGGTTTCTCTGTGTAGCTCTGGCTGTCCTGGAACTCACTCTGTAGACCAGGCTGGCCTTGAACTTAGAAATCCACCTGCCTCCGCCTCTCAAGTGCTGGGATTAAAAGTGTGCGCCACCACTGCCCAGCCCCTCTCTTTTTTTTTTAAAACAACTGATTGAATATAATTAGTGCTTCCTGGATGTGCATGGGTATGGGGTCAATTACTGGAGCCTGGTCAACCTACAGGTGGCCGTACCCCTAAAGGAAAAATGACTCTTCATCCCCTAGTAGGGCTCTTTTCTTCTTTTATACTGTGTGTATCATATATGTTTAAATAATGTATCCAGCAACTGGAAAAATCTTCTGGGCCAATAAAATGACTCATGTAACAAACTATTGTTGAGCCTGAGTTTTGGATAGCCAATAAAACAACTTTTAGAAATAGCTCGGGGTGTGGTGGCACACACCTTTCATCTCAACACTCTGGAATCAGAGGTGGGTGAATCTTGGAGTTCAAGGCCAGCCATATCTACATAGTAAGTTCCAGGACACCCAGATACATAGTGAGACTCTGTCTCAAAAAACAAAACCATAGCTGCTTCAACTAATAAAGTATATTTAGTATGATTGCTAATGTCTATCCATATTGAAGTGGTATCACAAAAACAAAGATATCACAAGGAAAGATGATCACAGAACATTTTTAATGAATATAAACAAACTCTTCAGCCAATCCAGCTGCAAATTTAAAATGTACAACCATAACAAGTAAGAGTCACTCTAGGAATGCAATAGTGATTCATCATAAGAAGATGACATTACTAGAACAAAAGGGAAAAACCTGAGCATCTCAGTTCATACAGAAAATGCTTTTCAGATGTAATGTTGATAACAAAAAGTTGCAGAATGCAACAGCAATACCTACAAATCAGTTTTTACACATTAATGATTCAAAATGAAAAAGCAATTCCATTTACAGCAGCATCCAAAAGAATAAAATACTTAATTATCGAGAAGTTTACATTGAAAAAATGTTAAGGGGTGGAGAGATGGCTCAGTGGGTAAAAGCACTGGCTGCTCTTCCAGTGGACTTCCATACCCACATCGTGGCTTACAGCAGTAACTCCAGTTCTAGGGAATCTCACCTCCAAAGGCATCTGGTATGCTTGTGGTATACAGATATACATGCAAGCAAAACATTCATAAAATACAAAACTCTTTATAAACATTATTTAAAAGTTGCTGAAATAAAAGGCTTAAAGAAATAGATACTCATATTCATGGATTGGAAGACAATGTTAAGATAAATACTAGCCAAAGTAAGCCACAAATTGAGTGCACTCCTTTTGAAAATTCAGACAGAAATTTTACATTGTAAAATTTTACATTGTACATTGTAGCTGTCTTCAGACACACCAGAAGAGAGCATCAGATCATATTATGGATAGTTGTGAGCCACCATGTGGTTGCTGGGAGTTGAACTCAGGACCTTTGGAAGGGAAGTCAGTGCTCTTAACCGTTGAGCCATTCTCCAGACCTCAGTCAGCTTTTAAAAAAAATTGTTCTATTTACATTCCAAATGTTGTTCCCCTACTTCCCTGTCCGCCCTCCAAGAGTTCTTCATGCCATCCTCCCTCCCCTTCGCCTCTGAGAGGATGCTCTTCCCTCACGATCCCCACCCTCCCCGAATTTTCCCTGTCTAAAAGAAATACAGGGAAAATGGAGCAAAAAGTGAAGGAAAGGCCATCCAGTGACCAGCCCAACTTGGTATCCATCCCATGGACAGGCACCAAAGCCTGACACTATATTAGTGATGCTATCTTGTTTTTGCAGACAGGAGCCCAGCATGGCTGTCCTCTGAGAGGCTCTACCAGCAGCTGACTGAGACAGATGCAGGTCTTCTATGGAAGAGTTAGGGGAAGGATTGAAGGGGCTGGTAACCCCAACAGTATTTTTTTTTTTTTTTAGAAATAGAAAAGCTGGGCTGGTGAGATGGCTCAGCGGTTAAGAGCACTGACTGCTCTTCTAGAGGTCATGAGTTCAAATCCCAGCAACCACATGGTGGCTCACAACCATCTGTAATGAGATCTGATGCCCTCATATGGGTGTCTGAAGACAGCGACAGTGTACTTACATATAATAAATAAATAAATCTTTAAAAAAAAAAGAAAAGAAATAGAAAAGCTAGTCCTCAAAATCATGTTGACTTACCAATACAATAAACAGCCCAAATAATCTTGAAAAAAGAGCAAATGATGTTGGAAATTGAACTCATCTAAATTCTCCCAGCCAACCAGTTAGTTTCTAACAAGGGTAACCCTATACAGTAAGGAGAGAACAGTCACCCTCACATACAATTCTTTGACAACTGAATTTCCACATACAAAGAATGAAATTAGATCTTCTACCTTTCATCATATACCATTTACTCCATATGGATCAATTATGCACATTTAAGAGATAAAGCCAAAAATCTCTTTAAGAGGAAATGTAGCTGGTCATGACTTTAAATTCAACAATGGATTCTTTTTGCTTGTTTTTGTGTTATACGTTCTCACTATATAGCCCCGACTAGTCTGGTACTTACTATGTAGCCTAGAATGGCCTCAAACTCATGGAGATCTGTCTAGGAGTGTCTGCCTCCCAAGTTTGGGATTAAAGGCATGTAACACTGTACCCAGCCAGCAATGGATTCTAAAACATAACATCAAAAGCATGAGCAACATCAGATGCATTGTGCTTTATCAGCATTTGGTTCTGTATCAAAGGACATTGTAAAAGAAATAAAAAGGCAGCCTATAGAGCAGTGTGTGTGTGTGTGTGTGTGTGTATTTATGTATGTATGTATGATTTAAAAATTTTACTTTTAATTCTGTATCTGTGCATGGAGATGTGCACACAAGTGCAGGTGCCCTTGGAGGCCAGAAGAGACCCTCTGGTCCCCCTGGAGCAGGAGTCACATGCAATTATGAACCACCCAATAATGGGTGCTGGGGACTGAACTTCAGTTCTCCAGAAGAGCACCATGTGGGGACTCTTAACGGCTGAGCCAGCCCCTCAAATATGTTTTTTCAATTTTTATTTATTTAATGTATGAGTCCTCTATATGCATGTACAGAAGAGGACATCATTGTAGATGGTTGTGAGCCACCATGTGGTTTCTGGGAATTGAACTCAGAACCTCTGGAAGAGTTGACAGTGCTCTTAACTGCCAAGCCATCTCTCCGACCTCCAAATATGTTTTAAATTCATATATCTGGTAAGAATTTACTGTTTCAACTATAAAAAGAATTTATCAGCAAAAGACACTACAATTTAAAAATGGACAAAACACGTGGGCATGGCAGCATATGACTAATCCTAGTACTCAGGAAGAAGCAATAAGATCTCCAGTTAGAAGCCAGCCTTGTTTATATAGGGAAAAAGTAAGGCCATGTGGTACACACCTTTATTCCCAGCATTCAGGAGGCAGAGGCAAGTAGAGCTCTGTGACTTTGAGGCCAGCCTGGTCTACATAGCAAGTTCTAGACCAGGAAGGGCTACATGGTGAGACACTGTCTCAAAAAGAAATCAAAAATAAGTAAAAGCAAAACTAAGAAAGGAGATGGGAGCTAGAGAGATTCGTTCGTGGTTGAGAGCACTTGCTGCCCCTGCACAGGACCTGGGTTTAATTGCTAGCATCTACATGATGGCTCACCATCTGTAGTTCCAGTTCCAGGCAATCTGATGCACTCTTCTGACCTTCACTGGCACCCAGTATACACATGAAGCACATATAAACATACAGGCAAAACATACACATAAACCTGAAAAAAATGGGGCTGGAGAGCTGGCTTGGCAATTAAGAATGCTAGCTGTTCTTCCAGAAGTCCTCAACACCCACATAGTGGCTCACAACTGTCTGTAAGTTCTGTGTCAGGGAATCCAATATCCTCTTCCAACCTCTGCAGGAAACAGGCATACACATGATGCACAGACATAAATGTTGGCAAAACACCATACACATACATTTAAAAATTTTAAGGAGCAATTTGAAGGTTTTTCTCCAAAGAAGATATGAAAACAACCAAGAAACACATTAAGAAATTCTTAATGTTACACACACACACACACACACACACACACACACACTTTTTCTTTTGAGATGAGGTCTTTCTGTTTAGCTCAGATTGCCTAGGAGTTTGCTTTGTATCCCAAGCTGGCCATAGACTGGGATCTTTCTGGCTCAGTCTTCCAAATGCTGGGATTAAATATCTAGTTCTAATAAACATTCTTATTTTTAAAAATAAACCCGGGGACCCCAATGGAAGAGTTAGAAGGACTGAAGGAGCTGAATGGGGTTGCAGCCCCATACAAAGAACAATATCAACTAACCAGACCACCCAGAGCTCCCAGGGACTAAACCACAAACCAAAGAGTATACATGGAGGGACTCATGGCTCCAGCCGCATTTGTAGCAGAGGATGGTCATCAGTGGGAGGGGAGGGAGGCTTGATGCCTCAGCGTAGGGGGATACTAGACAGGTGAGGCAGGAGTGAGTGGGTGGGTGGAGAAGCACCCTTATAGAAGCAAAGGGGAGGGAGGGGGGTGATGGGCAGTTTGTGGAGGGGTAACCTGGAAGGGGGATATCATTTGAAACGTAAACAAATAAAATTATTAATAAAGAATAAAATAGAAGCTGCTACTGCTGCTGCTGCAGCCAGTACGTCCCTCAAGCCTGTTTTCAGTCGCTACTTGAACGAGGCCAAGCGGAGGATGTGCGAGCTCTACCATGCTTGGTATTGGGAGGTGCTGAATACTGTGCACTTAATGCAGCCGTATATTACTGTGAAACAATGTCAGGATAAAGCTCGAGAAATGTTCATGAAGAATGCCCATGTCACAGACCCCAGAGTGGTTGATCTCCTGGTCATTAAGGGAAAGATGGAGCTCCAGGAAACCATTAAAAGTATGGAAGCAGCGGACACACGTTATGCGGTTATTCCGTGGAACAGACACCAAGGCCAAAGGATTTCTTGTCCAAGATCTATATTGGCCATGACCCATGATGGGAAGGTGCATGCTAATATTTATTTTAGAGTATAAATAAACTCAGTATTTGATGGTTGTTTGTGAAAAAAAATAAAATAAACCATTTTATGGGAATTTCTTTCAGCTTTACTTTTTAATAATTTTTTATTGGATATTTTATTTACATTTCAGATGTTATCCCCTTACCCCATTCCCTCCCCCCTTCCGCCCAGGAACCCCTATCCCATAGCTCCTCCTCCTGCTTCTCTGCGGATGTGCCCCTACCTATCCCCCCACTCCCACCTCCCCCATACTCAGTGTCCAGCCTTCATGGGACCAAGGATCTCCTCTCCCACCTATGCCCGACAGGGCCATCCTCCCTTACATACACAGCTGGAGCCATGGCTCCCTCCTTAAGTGCTCCCAGGCTGGTGGTTTAGACCCTGGGAGCCCTGGTTGGTTGGTATTGTTGCTCTCCTCCTGGGGCCGCAAATCTCTTCAGCGCCTTCAGTCTTCTCTCTGTCTCCTCCATTGGGAACCCCATGATCAGTTCAATGGTTAGCTGTGAGCATCCACCTCTGTATATGTCAGGATCTGGCAGACCTCTGAGGAGACAGCTGTATCAGGCTCCTGTCAGCATGCACTTCCTGGCATCCACATCAGCATCTACCTTTGGTGACTGCACATGGGATGGATACCCAGGAGGAATGGTCTCCAGACGGCCCCTCCTTCAGTTTCTGTCCCACACTTTGTCTCCATATTTGCTCCCTTGAATATTTTGTTACTCCTTCTAAGAAGGACCAAAGCACCCACACTTTGGTCTTCCTTCTTCATGAGCTTCATGTGGTCTGTGAGTTGAAACTTGGGTATTTCAAGCTTCTGGGCTAATATCCAATAATCAGTGAGTGAATACCATGTGTGTTCTTTTGTGGTTGGGTTACCTCACTCAGGATAATATTTTCTAGTTCCATCCATTTGCCTAAGAATTTCATGAATTCATTGTTTTTAATAGCTGAGTAATACTCCATTGTGTAAATGTATCACATTTTCTGTATCCATTCCTCTGTTGAAGGACATTTGAGTTCTTTCCAGCTTCTGGCTATTATAAATAAGGCTGCTATGAGCATAGTGTAGCAGATGTCCTTGTTATATGTTCGAGCATCTTCTGGGTATATGCCTAGGAGTGGTATAGCTGGATCCTCAGGTAATACTATGTCCAATTTTCTGAGGAACCGCCACACTGATTTCCAAAGTGGTTGCACCATCTTGCAGTCCCACCAACAATGGAGGAGTGTTCCTCTTTCTCCACACCCTTGCCAGCATCTACTATCACCTGAGTTTTTAATCTTAGCCATTCTGACTGGTGTGAGGAGGAATCTCAGGGTTGAATAATTACTTTTTTAAGTTTTATGTGCTTTGGTGTTTTGCTTGCATGTATGTCTGTGTGAGGGTGTCAGATATTGGAGTTACAGACAGCTGTGAGCTGTCGTGTGGGTGCTGGGAATTGAACCTGGGTCCTCTGGAAGAGCAGTCAGTGCTCTCCACTATTGAGCCATTTCTCCTAATATGCTTTTTTTTTTTTTTTGAAACAGGGTTTCACTGTGTAGCTCAGGCTGGCCTTGAACATGTGATCCTCTTTCAAGTGATGGAATTATTATGAGCATGTGCTTGCCTTGCATGGTTATAATAAAATTTAAAAACCAGAATATAGTAAGTACTGGAGATGATATAGAGATTGTTAGTGGGTATATAAAATGGGCAACCAGTGCATCAGAGAATAATTCTAGTCCGCAGTACACACTTAAAATAACTGAAGCCGGGTGGTGGTGGCGCACGCCTTTAATCCCAGCACTTAGGAGGCAGAGGCAGGTGGATTTCTGAGTTCGAGGCCAGCCTGGTCTACAGAGTGAGTTCCAGGACAGCCAGGGCTACACAGAGAAACTCTGTCTCAAAAAACCAAACCAAAAAAATAAAATAACTGAAAAGAGTAACACAAATAGCTTTACATTAATGTTCATTGCAGCATTATACACAATAGCCAAAAGGAGAAAACCACTTGTGTATCAACAGACAAATGTAAACAAAACGTGGTTAAACAAATGCTGGAATATTGCTCAGGCATAAAGAGGAATGGGGAATGGAATTCAGGCACATATCATAAGATGGATGCACTATTAATCAGCTCACTGGGTCCATTTGGTCTATCCGGATAGACATTGTGAGTAGCTGAGAAATTCTAGTGTTGACAGGTCTGGGCCTTTAAATGCCCAAAGCCTAGGAGATGGACCAGTAGGATCGTATACCAGATAGATATAGTGTCAATGTCTGGGATCTAACATGCATACTGTTCCTAGTTTTGGAAGCTAAAGGTTTATAGTTCTTGGTTTTCGAATGTGGGGCTTTTTATTCTGGGCTTTGACCACCACCAACCCTGGTACTTGCCAGCTATTTTCCTCAACTTCCAAAAGCAACACACGTGCTATTTTTAGTTCCTGGGTGGGTGCTAGGGCCCTCAGCTCCTACAGTCCAGTGTTATGGATTTCAGGCCTAGGGTGTTAAAGTTTAGCTGCTCCCTTGCACTGTTTTAGTGATTGAGACCCACGGCTTGTCACCTCTGGCATTCCTGCGCCACCACTGCCTGGCCTTTCAATCACTTCTATACTTCCACTCTGTCTTCTTCATCTCTTCTGTCCCTCCTATCGTTTTTCTGTTCCAAGCCATTCTGAAATTCTTCAGCTGTCCTGTTACTAACTACTGATATTGCTTTGCCACTGTTATGACTCTCCGGCCTCTTCCTTCTACTGTCTCCTCGTCATGCTACTACTTTGGTCTGTCTTCTAATGATAAAGATCCAAAACAATATACCACTTTTTTTAATGTTGCAACACTAGGGGGACAGCACAGGAAGGTTTCTTCTCCCAGATATTTGAGAAATGAGCCACACAGTTTGCAATAAGCACAGAGCGGGTGTGGTGTCAATCAATCACAGGCCTGTTGGGGGACACATAGAAGAGATGGTGGGCGCTCCCTCTCTGGCATATGTGAAGATAACTTCTGGAGTTCACTAAGGTTTGTGATGATGATAATAATGATATTAATAATAAACCAGCACAAGGCATTTGAAAGCCGTTGGTCAGAGTGGTGCCTTCTGGGGCTGGAGTTGTCCTTCCATAGCAAGTATCTGTGGTTACAGTGTAGGTTCCTCTAGGCATTCATGTAGTGTTCAAAGCAAGGAGGCTGAGGCAAGGGTTTGGTTGACTCTGATATCAGGTATAAGAGAAGGAAAGGTCTCTTTTAAAAGCCTGATTTCGAAACTGTTAACAAGTCACAAAACATTAAACATGAAGGTTTTTTAAAGGGACGATTTAATGGAAGAATCAACAATTCTAATAGTATTTAAATAGTATTATTAGTATTTATCGATGCTTAACATCACACTTGAGGAGTCCAGGAGAGGTGGGTCTGTCATAGATGAACCTTAAAAACATTCTAAATGAAATAATACTGGTACAAAAGGACAGGAATTTCGTGATTTATTTTAAATGATATTATTTGAACTTGCATATTTACAAAAAAATGAAAACTAGACTAGAGGTTACAGAGGCTGGGAATACGATGGATTACTTGGTACATACAGTTTCTGTTTGGGCTGATGAAAAGTTTAGAGATGGCTGAAAAACTTTTAAAAATATAACTATTGTCATGTAGTTGTAGAATAAAAAATGGTTAAAATGCCACAAAAAAGTCTGGGCTCAATCTAATATGATAATTTTTTTCTTTTTTTCTTTTTTTCTCGTTAAAAGAAAATTCAACAGCTTGCTTTATTTTAAAATAGTAACTTTCATATCGTAGAATGCTAGCCAAATTCAATACTGATATGAATATAAATTTCTTAGGTCAAAATATGTGGTCAGGAAATTTTTCTGAATGTCATAAGAGACAGTTTTCAAACCATATAAAATATTTAGAAACAATATACAGCAAAAACATATCACAATTTAAACTAAGTAAGCTATGAAAAATAGCCCAATCTTTGTTATGATTTAGAACACCTATTTTCAATAACTTAAAATATTATCTATATTTCCCATCTTTAAATTCTTCTCGGAAGAACCACTAGTCTAGATTTAAATAATCCAAGTATTTACTCATGGTAAGAGATTCTGACATTAAAGAATCTATCAGAAACACAAAAATCATGAAAACTACTAAGTACTTTAGATTATAACAAGTCCTTCCAAGCCCTAGATAATAAAGGCAGTTTTCTACTTTCTAATAACACCTAAGGTTTATCTGCATAATGTAATTCATTGGCTGGCCAATAATAAATAGCTTAAAGGGAATTTATTCACCTATTCAATAATGTTTCATTATGAAGGATGTTTTGATCAATATTTCAAAATTATAAATTCAATTATGCTGATATTTCTAGAAGTATTGTGCTGGCTAGTTTGTCAGCTTGACACAGCTAGAGTCATCTAAAAAGAAGTGAACCTCAATTGAGAAAATGCCTCCATAAGTTCTGGCTGTAAGGCATTCTCTTAATTAGTGATTGATGGGGTAGGCCCCAGCCCATTGTGGGTGGTTCCATCCCTGGGCTGGTGGTCCTGGGTTCTATAAGAAAGCAGGCCGAGCAAGCCATGAGAAGTAAGTCAGTAAGCAGCACCCTCCGTAGCCTTTGCATCAGCTCCTGGCTCCAGGTTCCCGCCCTGCTTAGTTCCTGTCCTCACTGCTTGTGACAATGAACTGTTATATGGAACTGTGAGTGAAATAATTCATCCCCCTCCCCAACTGCTTTTGGCCATGGTGTTTCATCACAGTGATAGCAACCTTAACTAAGACAATTCTTAACTTAGTAATAAATCATCTTTATGAGGCCACTTATTAAACTGATAAGAAAGATGATACATTCTGGCTTTTATTTAAGAAATTATTTAATTCAATAATTTGATTTGTTACTACTTGAGAAGTACATTTGCTTCCTAGTATTGAGTGGTAATGACATTTAAACAGCCTTCCTGGTCCTCACTTCCCTCTAAGAGAAAGCAATACAGAGACTCAGCAGTAAACATCTTCTGCTGTTTATGTAAACTCAGCTCCAGAAAACAGAAAGTAAAAACATACTCAAGTCCTGTCCGAGGAATTCCCAGCTCCAATAGTGTGCTATGATAACAGTATACCAGCTGTTCATTGCTGACTAGTAAACTCTCAATGAAGAGGAAGATAACAGTGTCCTCACTGATGCCATTCATTGTGAGCTTTACATCTTTTTGTATCCAAATGTGTGCATATAAAACTTTTGCACAGACTTTAGTGTTAAGAACTGAAAATGCACATGATACATGTGTGTTAAGGAGAGCTCCAGAACTGACCATCTCCAAACCAGCTTCTGGTGCTTTCACTACTTCTTACTCCTCTAATTAGGCTAAGAAGGAGACCAATGAACACTACAGTCAGGAATTTATTAAATACTGGTGATTTCTACTAGCCAAACTCAGCTCTGCAAGCCAACAGGTGAACCAGGAGTCTTTCTGAATTTGTTGCCCATTAGCAATCTGGAACATTTTCAATTAAAGCCTTCATTTTCCCTGTAGACTTCAATATGTGTGGGCCAAACAGGGCTGGCTCTTAAGTGGCTTCTGACTCTGGCTTTGGAATTCCTCTCTCAGCTTCTCCTTGGCTATTGTGCCACTGTTGATATGCAAACTTCTTTTTCAGTGCCTCTGCTATGAGGGCAGCAGGGTCAGTAGTATCCACTGGCCTAGGTTTTACATCTTTCTCTGACCTCTTGACTGACCGTAGCTTCACACTGTTCATGTCTTTAAGGATCTCTAGCATGTTTGGCATGTCAGGCTTCTTTGGGTGGCCCTTACCCAAAGTCTTTCCAGCACTGAGTCTTTGCTCTCTTCGTTCTTTAATCAGATCAAGAGCAGACGTACTTTGGTGGAGCACCAATGGAGGGAGCGGGGGAGGGGGAGGGGGTGCTGCAGTAACAGATGTGGAAGAATCTAAGCAACCTGCACTTGGACTCTGTTGCTCCTGCAGGGTCACAATCTTGGCAATCTGAGCTCTAAGGGCAGCAAGCTCATTCTCAAGTGCAGAGATCTTCTGCAAAGCCTCCTCACTGGCTAGTGTCATTTTTGGAGAAGGCTTGTCTTGAGACAAGTTTGGTAAGGAAATGTGCCTGCTTGGGGGCTTCTCAAAGTAAGGAGGGTCATCCTCAAGAGGAGGCTTGGACCTGACCTCTGCCCTGAGTCTTGTTGAGCACTCTCCTTCTTCAGAGGCTACCCATCCAACATCAGCAAAAGATGCCACCACATCCTCTCCTGAGTGTGTGGGACTCCATTCTGTTGCGTGGCTAGTAAGCTGAAATTGAACTCTTGGACACTGAATCAGAGATAAGTTGGTACCAATTTTCCTTACAATACTTCAAGATGAACCATATGGTTTTCCAGACCACAGTGCCGACTGCATGCTGACCCCAACTTGCTGAAACCACATCCTCATCAGGCACTTAATCCAGCCCAGCATGGAGATGGCTGAGTCTTCCCAACCTGCAGGTCATGTACTTCAGGCATCCATAGCAGCACATGGTCCATAGAGTACACTCAGCTGCGCAGCAGCCCTTACCTTCCCAGCTACTCTGATAATTTTTTTCTTCTGATTTCATTTTCCACTCGTCACCGAGGGTTCTTTCAATCTATCATTATTTGTGTGTATAAGTGTTTGCTTTCTCCCTCATGATTTGGATTCTACTTCTTAAACATTCAGGACTCAATCTAGTAATGAGTCTGGATATTGAGAAAGATTACTAAATCTCTCTTGTTTTCCTTTCAAAAAATTTAATTAATTTTTAATCATTCCATTCATTCACATCTCAAATGATATCCCCCTTCCCAGTTTCCCCTCCACACCCCCATCCCATCCACCCTCTCCCCCATCCTTTGCCTCTTTGAGGGTGCTCTCCCACCCACCCACTACCACCCCATTGCTCCAGCATCCCCCTATGCTGGGGCATCAAACCTCCAAGGACCAAGGGCTTCTCTCCTTCCATTGCTGTCAGGCAAGGCCATCCTCTGCTGCATATATATCTGGAGCCATGAGTCCCTCCATGTACACTCCTTGGCTGGTGGTCTAGTTCCTGGGAGCACTGGGTGATCTGGCCAGTCGACATTGTTCTTTCAATGGGGTTGCAACCCCCCTCAGCTCCTCCAGTCCTTCCCCTAGCTTCCCCACTGGGGCCTCCGAGCTCAGTCTGATGGTTGGCTGGGAACATCCACATCTGCATTGGTCAAGTGCTGGCAGAACTTCCCAGGGGACAGCCACATGAGGTACCCATCAGCAAGCGCCCCTTGGCAACAGCAACAGTAAGGGTTTGGTGTCTACAGACATAATAGATCTCCAGGTGAGGTAGTCCCTGGATGGCCCTTCCTTTATTCTCTGCTCCATTTTTTTGTCTCCATCTTTCCTTTGGACAGGAACATTTCTCGGTTAAAAACTTTGAGATGGATGGGTGGTCTCATCCCTTGACCAGGGGCTGTGCCTATCTACTGGAGGTGGTCTCTACAGATTCTATCACCTGTTCACTGTGCATTTCAGCTAAAGTCATCCCCATTGGGTCCTGGGAGCCTCTTGCTTGCCTGGCATCTGGGATCCTCTCCAGTGGCTACCCCAGTTCGTCATCCCTCACTGCTACATATTTTTATTCGATTTCCCAACCCTCTGTACCTCTCTCTAGTCCCCTCCAATACCTGATCCTGTCCCCCTTTTCCCTCCCCATCCTCTCTCCCTCCAAGGTTCCCCCTCTACCTCCCGCAGCCATCCTGTTCCCCCCTCTATGGACGATTGAAGCATCCACACCCTGGTCTTCCTTCCTCCTAAGTTCCATATGGTCTATAGGTTGTATCATGGGCATTGTGAGCTTTTGGGCAAATATCTACTTACCAGTGAGTACATACCATGTGTGTTCTTTTGTGACTAGGTTTCCTTACTCAGGATGATATTTTCTAGTTCCATCCATTTGTCTGTGAATTTCACAAAGTCATTGTTTTTAATAGCTGAGTAGTACTCCACTGTGTAAATGTACTACATTTTCTGTATCCATTCTTGTGTTGAGGAATATCTGGGTTGTTTCAAAGATTTACTGAAGCTTTCCCTTTAAATCATAACCATTATGGCACTAATTTTTTTCTTCCCCCTATTTTTACTTTCTTCCTTTAGATTTGAATAAGGACCATACTTACAAACTTTTTTTGTGTGGTAAACATGCTTCTTAGCTGGCTGATGGTGTTGCATGCCTGTAAGATTATTGTTATGTTCTAGGAGATTAGCATTGGGTTCTGCCTCAGGACTTAGGTTACCTTGTTTTTTGTTCATCTCTCTCTCTCTCTCTCTCTCTCTCCCTCTCTCATGCACGCACGCACGCGCACGCACACACACACACACACAGACACACACACACACACACACCACCCCCTTCCCAGCGATGAATCCCACCTTGTGGATGAGGCCTTAAATTCACTCACAAAGTGTTTGTTTGGTTACTCCTATGATGCTCATGCCACTATGGGACCACTGTGCAAATCCTGGGCAGGCCAGTAGTTATTTTACCTCACAGAGATCATTGTAGCACAGCTAGGTAAGACTGTTGATTACTTTCTTCCTCCAGCAGTGTACGTAGAACCTTCCAGGACTATGAAAACTAATTAGTAGGGATGGGGCTTCTGAGTCGGTACCATCTTGATTTCTTCATGTCCTATGACTGAAATGTATGAAGCAAGCCAGTAAGTAACATCCCTCCATGGCCTCTGCATCAGCTCCTGCTTCCTGCCCTGTGTGAGTTCCAGTCCTGACTTCCTCTGGTGATGAACAGCAATGTGGAAGTGTAAGCTTAATATGCTTCCTGGTTATGACTTCTTGATCATGATGTCTGTGCAGGAATAGAAACCCAGACTAAAACACCATATTTTATTTAAATATTTATTTACTTTATCTATATAAGCACTCTGTCCCTACACATCAGAAGAAGGCATCAGATCCCATTACAGATGGTTGTGAGCTACCATGTGGTTTCTGGAAATTGAACTGAGGACTTTTAGAAGGGCAGTCAGTCCTCTTAATCACTGATCCATCTCTCTAACCCATACCATAGTTTATTTATCCACTTATCTACTAAAGAATGCTTTCATTGCTTCAAAGTATGGTTACTTTTATGTTGTTGCTGCTGCTGCATAGTAGCTGATGATTTAGAACTTGCTACATATCCCAGGTTGGCCTCAAATTTGTAATTTTTCTGTAGGGATTCTTGGTCTACTGTGTCCATCACTGTTACCATACTGTTGGATACTGAAATTAGGGTGTTATATCTTAATTACATCTTATCCAACTTGGTGTTGTCAGTGCAGAGCAGGAGGCCTAAAACGTAGTAGGTAGTCAAACTTTATATAACTATTCATCTAATTAGATGATTTAACTCAGCATGCTAATGGTTACTGAACTGATACTGACCTAGAAAATGTGGTCTATAATGATATACTACATGGCTGTGTATATTAGCATTTTGATAAAATTAGTAATGACAAAAGTGTGTTGTGAGGGGGTTGGATGGGGGAATATAGGTTGGTAGTTGTCAGACAGCAGTATTAGGATCCAGAGCCATACACATGCAGAAACACTAGAGCCAGCCTAGTACGCAAGTGGGTCAGGGCTACCTTGAAGATAGGGGAGGGGCATCTTTTCAATCTGAAAACTGCCTTCTGTGGTGTTTACATGTAGAATGGTACTGGCTATAGACCAGACATTGTACAGTATCCTCTCCTCTCAAGGACCACAGATAAAGTCTAACGGGAGTGATCTGCTTGAACTGAGAACCAAGAAAGAGTTCCTCACAAGGCAAGAGAACCAGTGCTTTGTTCAAACAAAGTAACAGGAGGGCATGACAACATGAGTTTGAGAGCTGGTTAAAAAGGAGGCAGTCTTGTTTTTAGGAGCAGATAGTGGAGATTCAGCCACAAAGAACACAGGGCTTTGCATGATCCCACCAATTGTGAACTTGCTACTCCAGAAAACCTAGGGGTTGTCCTCAATGTGCCTTCTGCCCAGTACCCTTGAGAATAATGGCATTTATGCTTCCTAGCATGCCAATAAAGGCTTTATGCTGACCCTAATTCTTTGAGTATTTCTGTCTGTGTTTTTCATATTAAAAAATGATGTCACACAGTCATTCACTTTATTCCACAAATATTTTATTGAATGTTCACTGAATATTATTACACACTGTTCTTGACACTGGAGTTACAGCAGTAAACAACACAGAAATCTCTGTTTTGAGGAGCTTACAGGTTATTTGGTAGAGACAAACACTAACCACAATAAATAAAGATATATCAAATAGTGATCAGTGCTTTGTAGAAGATATAACACAAAATAGGATAAGACACAACATGGAGAGGATAGACCTATTTTATATATGTTGGTTAGGAAATACTTCTGTAGGAAAAAACATAATAGAAAGACTTAGTTAAGTCAGCAAATTATTTGGGAAGAAGCATGTTCCAGGTAGTGAAAACAGCAAATACAGAGGTCCTGCAGGTGGAAGGTCCCTAGCATGCTTGAGGAATAGGAAAAAGACCAAGATAGCTAGAGAAGAGTGAGGCTGATAGCAACGAGATGAAGGAGGTGAAGGATCTAGCCTGTGTAGGAACATCTAGGCCGCAGAGATGACTCTGGCTTGTGTACTGAGGAAATTGGGGTTCATGGGAGAATTTTGAGCAGGCTAGGGGCATGATCTAATTTGGATTCCACAAATAATTTCTAAGAAGAATGTTTAATTCTTATAGAATTACTGAGGATTAGTAGCAAGTGCTACAAACACTAGGAAAAGAAAAAAACAACTCCTAGAACACTGGATTTTAGGAAAACAAAAAGGTGCACAGTAGAGATGACACAGTCAGTGTGATGTGTAGTTCAGATGTGAATATTTATAATGCCTTACACAAAAAGTGAATTCTGATTTAACAGAAATTATACTTAAAGAAGTAGTAGATATAATCACAGTTTGAGCAAACAACAAATGACTTAATTAGGGAGAAGAAAGACTAGAAAGTAAATAAACCTTTTACAAAGAAAGATACAAAATAAAAAACTCAATGAAAAAGCAGAAGGCAGATTAAACATAGCTGGAGAGAATGAACTAAGACATATACCTGATGAGATGTCCTCAAATGAAGTACAAAAGGACATAAAATATTAAAGAGCTGTTATAAGTTATGAAAAACAGAATTACGAGGTACAAAATATGAGTAGCTGGACTATGAGGAAAAAAAACAGAAAGATTGTAATTGTTGAGAACTTTCCAGAAATTATTTAAAAAACCATGCATTTACTAAGCCATGAAACACATTTTCAAAAGTAGAATAAAAAAGAAACAAGTGTAAACGTGTTGGAATGAAGGCGCAGTATTCCCTGTGCACCCCACACACTAATCAAATGAAATCAAACCACAATTAGACTGCTGATGCACTTTTTAAAGGCAACAAGGCATATACATGTATTTTAAAGGTTGAGCAAACTCTCCTAAGGATGAGGATAAAGCCTTTAACTCACAGCAAAGATTCAAGGAGATGAACTAAAACAATAGACAAACACTATATTCATAAAAAAAGAGAATAATGCCATAAGGGGGGTCCGAGATGCAAGAATGTATGCATGTACATCTGAACAAATACTGCCTGTCTATATAAACAATACCGATGACATATACCTATGAGATCACAAAACAAGCAAAAAACAAGGAACACATTTACATACTTGAAAACAAAATCAAGTGCTTAGGAGAGGAATGACTAAAATCGGGTTTCTCAGCTTCCTGTACTCTTCAAGAAACACTGAAAATATTGTTTGAACTTTGCAAGTTAAACAATCATGGTGGAACATCAAGGATAACCAAAGAGTAGAAAAATAGAAAAACAAAACAAAACAAAACAAAAAGCAGGTGAAATAGGAGAAAGGAAGCATACAAAAAGTAGCAGAAGATCAAAATAAGAAAGTAATGGTAGAAACAACTGCAAACACCCTGAAGCCAATGTAAACTAAACTTGCTAAGTTTTAAAGGCAGAGGTCATTAGATAAGCTTTTTTTTCTGAGACAGGGTCTCACTGTATAGCTTTGGCTGGCCTGGAACTCACTATGTAGACCAGGCTGGCCTCAAATGCAGAGATCCACCTGCCTCGGCCTCCCAAGTGCTAGGATTAAAAGCGTGCGCCACCACGCCCAGCCCAAGATAAGTTTAAAAAAAAAAAAGTCCAGCCATATGCTGTTTTCAAGAAATATAATTAAAACACAAAGGTGTAAAAAATTCTTAAAAGTAAAAAGATAGAAAATTATATACCACCCAAACCCTAACAAGAAGAAAAGCTTGTGCTGTTACATTAATACAAGATAACCTGGCATAATTCCTCTATCATCAGGAATAGAGAAGGATATTACACTTTTACAAGAAATATAACACTTCTTAATTTATGTTAAAAAGGGAAACTATAAGAAGAAAACAGAGAACTCCACTGTCAGAGTTAACTTTAAAAACTCTTGGTAGACCATAACAAAAGCAATCAGTTTAGATAAATATAATTTGAATAAGATAGCTGCTAATAGACACACATAGATTTCTATATTCAATAATCAGAGAACACACATTCTTATAGAGCACATAGGAAACATTAATAATTATCAATTGTGTACCAAGCAATAGAACAAGTCTCAATAAATTTCAGAGTTACCACATCATCTGAACATAATAGGATAGATTTCAATAAGAGAACAAACTTAAAATCCCCCAAACATTTGGGAACTTAAAAACATACTTCTCTATAACTCATGAGTCAAAGAAGTAATAATAGTAGATATACTGAAGCACTTGGAACTGAACAACAATGAAATGACTACTGTATACCATCATGTTCGAGAGTAGTATTAGCGGGAAACTTATAGCTTTCAAATATATAAATTAGAAAACAGGAAAGGCTGAAAGCTAGGCTCGATTCCTCACACCTGCAATCCCTGTACTTAGATCACTGTGAGTTTGAGGTGAGCCTGAGCTATAGGTAAGTGAGAGAAACAAACATCAACACCAAGCAAACAGGAAAAACAAAGGCAAGACTGAAAATGAATGAGCGCAACATACAATTGAAAAAAATCAGAAAAAGAGCAACAGAATGAATCCAAAAAATGTGGAAGGAAGGAGGTCAAAAAAGATCAGAGCAGAAATTAAAGAAATAGAGAACAAAGACACAATTGAGAGGAGCAGCAGAGCCAGAAGTTGGTTCTTTGTAAAGACTAATAAAATAGACAAACCTCTGCTGAGGTTGATCAAGAAGAAAAGGGAGAAGGCACAAATAACCAGTATTAGCAGTGAAAAGGGAGACATAGCTACAGATTAGATAGAGCAGAGACTTTCAAAACGGGAACTTGATGCCAGTGAATTCAAAAACACAGACAAAAATGGACCAACACCTAAGAAACTATATCCAAAATTTACTCAAGAGGAAAAATAAATTCTTAATAGTACTACAACTACAGATGGGACTGAATCGATATTTAAAACTCTTCTCACCAGAAGGAGAGAGAGAAAAAAATAGTACACACTTTTCTACTTAGGATATGGATTACAGCTAGGTAAAGACCTATTGATGTCTGCAGCCCTACCGGTGCTCAGGTAGGACTCAAGGCAGTGCAAACCCTATGAAGACCACGTCTTTCTAGAGGAGCCTTCTCTGGAGGGATTGCTAGAGAGTGGCCCTTAGTCAAGTGGGGGCCTGACAAATCTCTCTGTAGTCCCTGAGGGTGGTCAGCACTCAGAGATTGCTGTGCAGTAAACGTGCTAAGCAAGGCCAGTGAGGTGCTCTGCTATCTGGACAGCCTCTTCAGTAGCCAGCTTCTGTGGTCTTCTGCTCACTGAGGACAAAGGGCCTGGAGAGCAGTCGGAGGAGTCTGTGTTCCAGTTTCCAAGAAACACCATGCACAGCCCAAGTTGTAACTGGTTGGGATGGGGCTGGGTGCAGGGGAAGCCAAGCAGGGGCTCCTGGAGGGTGTAGCTCCAGGCAGAAACCCTGAAACTCTGTCTTCATGAATATCAGATACTTCTGATGAGCCCTTTTAATGATGTCCAAGCTAGCTGCAGGGTGATGGTTCTAATAATGGTGGATGTTCTGCAAATAAGAGCTTCATCATTATTTTGAAATAGCTAGTAAAAAAGAGATAATGGGTTTGAAATCTATTCATATTATCATAGAAATTCCAACAATATATTTGTCAGTGAAACAAAATAAAAACTTGCATTATTTTAGCTACTAAACATCTTTGAACATTTTAAGAACTCGTTTTAAGTATCTTATCACCTATTCATATTACAAAAGTTTTTTGTTGGTGGTGACTATTAATTTGATAGACACATTATTACAAAGTCTCGGTTAGAATTTGTGTATTCCCATTTCAAATATAAAATGTTACATAAACTATATGCTTTAGAAGCACATTTCAAATTTCGCATTTAAAAAAATTGAAAAGGGGAGCTGGAGAGATGGCTTAGCTGTTAAAAAATACTTGCTGCTCTTGCAGAGGACCTGGGTTTCATTCTCAGTACCTATGTGACAGCTATCAACCATCTGTAACTCCAATCCAGAGGATCCAACACCCTCTTTTGGCCTCTGTTGCCACTACATGGCATATTACACAGACATACATGAATAAATCTTTAATTTTACTTGGCTGTTAGTTTATTTATTTATTTATTCATTTATATTTTACATTCATAAATGTTTTGCATGTCTAGGTACCATGTGCATGCCTGCTCCCTGTAGAGGCCAGAAGAGGGACTCGAATGCCCTGGAACTGGAGTTCTAGGTGGTTGTGAGCCACCAAATAGGTGCCAGAAGTTGAACCTGAGTCCCCTGGAAGAGCAACTATGCTCAAAACCACTGAGCCATCTTTCCAGCACCCATGGATAAATCTTAAAAAACAAACCCCGCAAGATAGCTCTAGCATGAGAAAAGTCTATAAGTTTAATTGAGCTGCATTATCAGACTATCAGAGACAAAACATGACTATCCTAAGAAACAGAAAAAGAATTTGATTAAAAAAAACCACTCTTTCATGGTTTAAAACAATAAAAACTCTTAGTATAGAAAAGTAGGTTGAAATTTGCTTAACTTGTGGAAACTTGTAGAAAGCAGATAACAAATACTATTCTAAAGAAGGAAATTTTAAGGCTGTTTCCTTGAAAACATACAATCGAGGAATGCCACTGTAGCCTTTCTATTCAAAATTGTACTAGATGTCCTAGACATTCCATTAAAACAAGAAAAATATATTAAAGACACAAAAACTAAAAATGAAGAAAACTTGATTTATAGTTGACAAGGTTGTCAGTGTAGAAAACACAAAAGAAGAGAAGACATCTTAGAGGAAACCAGGTCTTTTTGGAGAAACGGCTGATTGAAGGAATTCCTTGGGAAATGACAAGATGACTGTGGAGTATCTTATAATATCAGAAAGCAAGTGTGGTTGTTTGAGGTCTCCTATGTTCAGGTTCTGTCCAGTGAGGAGTCTAGTCTCCTCCTGGCTGCCTTCAGATCAAGCTGTAGAACTCTCGGCTCCTCCAGCACCACGTCTGCCTGAATACTGCTATGCTTCCCACCATGATGATAATGGACTAAGCCTCTAAAACTGTAAGCCAGCCCCGATTAAATGCTCTCCTTTATAAGAGTTCCTGTGGTTTGGTGTCTCTTCACAGCAATGAAACCCTTACTAAGGCAGCAAGGAAGTCCTTAAAAACTATGGATAGGGGGCTGAAGAGATAGTTCAGCAGTTAAGAGTGCTTATTGCTTTTTGCAAAGGACTCAAGTTCAGATCCCAGCATCCATATTAGGTGGTTCACAACAGTCTGTGATTCTAGTTCTAGGGGACCCAGTATCTTATTCTGGCCTCCATGGACACCTCTACACCTATGGTATATATGCACACAGACACACAGAAATACATACAAACGTAAATGGCCAACAAGAATGAGAACATGCCAAAGGGACACAGGAGCCAATCTGAAAGAGTTGTCAGTAGGCAAAGGTGAAACAATTTGAGCATCAAACCAAAGAACAGAGTACTGGATTTATAACTCAAATTATTAAAACAAATATGCATAAGCTCATATAGATACAAACAAGTGACAGAATAATAAAAGACAAGACATAAATCATTACAGAAGAATTCCAAGTAACATATACATAGATACACCCTCTTCTAGAGGCTGGAGTTTAATCGTTCCTCCTCTCTGTGAGAGTGGATTAGATTCCTCCAAAGAACAAAATATTGAGAGGGAAAAAACCCCAGCAACTTTCTCATGCAGAAACACAGCAGATACTACTGTAAGCCATAGATTATAGTTCGCATCACCAGCAATGTCATGTAGATACCATGTATTCCTTGATATGTGTGATGACAAGAACATTTAAATTCTGTGGCATTCTTTCTAAAAAGAAGCTCACCCTAAGTACAACAAAACCTCCAGACAACTTGTGACAGTTTGTATATGCTCAGCCCAGGGAGTGGCACTATTAGACGGTGTGGCCCTGTTGGAGTAGGTGTGTTACTGTGGGTGTGGGCTTTAAGACCCTCATCCTAGCTGCCTAGAAGCCATTATTCTGCTAGCAGCCTTCAGATGAAGATGTAGAACTCTCGGCTCCTGCTGCACCATGTTTGCGTGGATGCTGCCATGTTCCCTTCTTGATGATAACGGACTTAACTTCTGAACCTGTAAGCCAGTCCCCAGCCAAATGTTGTCTAAGAGTTGAAGACACAATATGCTTTGGACATAGGACCTGTGTGATCTGAGCTGGATCTGACCTGAAAGTCTTCCTGAGGACTAGCTTCCTTTAGGACCAGAAGGTGCTATGCAAACTTCCAAGGGAGGAAAACAATCAATAGTCCTACCCAGATGTGATACCTATGAACCACAGCACTGACAGTATAACAAGATCACCTTAAAAGTGCAATAGTAGCATTCATTTGTTGGTGGTAACCAATAGCTGTCTAATTGGACTTAAGACCCACTACAACAGGAAGGAAAGCGTACTTGCTACTGGAAACCTACCAACCTTCCTGGAGCCAGTGCGGCCATGGACATGGATCTTACAGGAACACCTTCCTCCAGTTCACTAAAATAGCAGAATTCCTAACTGCATTCTAAATACTTATCTTTATACTCACAGGTAAGTGTAGCTCTCATGCCACATCAAGGAAACTTTCCCTTGCAACACATGGAGAGAGCATTGCAGAAAACCACAACTGGTTAAAATGTAGAGAACAATTTATCATGGGGTACCTGACCCTAACAGATACACTTACAACACAACTCGTGTACCTAGGGCTCAAAGAACATCATGGCAGAAAGACTCTAAGAGCCAAAAGACCATTGAAATCTGCTGTGAGACTGTGTCTCCTAGATCTCAGATTGAGGCTTCACCCATTAAGTGTCATCAACATGGCTGCCTAAACAAGACCTGAACAAGTGCAACACCAATTGACATGTTAACATGGAAGGGGAAGTCATACAGGGCCCCACCCTAAATAAATAAGACTAACTGTTGAGAGCAGAAGAATATAGTTTTTCCCAGAGATGAGCCCCCAATTGGTTATCCAATAGCAATTGGTCATCCCTGAAATTATACACATACAAATAACACTAAATAGACTGAGCAAACTGTATTCATGTACATATACATACATGTATGCATATACATATCTCTATAAGTAACAATAACAAGGAAAAGGAGGCCATAACTTGAGAAGAATCAATGGTGGAAGAAACACAGGAAGGGCTAGAAGGAGAAAGAGAAGGGGAGAATGATTTAATTACATTTTAATTTCAAAAAACAAAAATCACTGGAAGCAAAAGGGAGACCAATAGAAGAATTGGCCTAGACCAGAGAACACTATGACTATATGACAACCAAATACAAGGTAGTATTTTGAACTGAACAATAGTTAAAAAAAAAAACCTGACAAATTCTTGTAAAGGTAGGATATCTAGTTGACAGGAATGTATGTTGCTTTCTTGCTTTTAAAAAATACACCACCAGTGAGGTATAGGAAGTTTCTGTAGGAACTCACTCCTTACTAACTTTACTAACTTTTTGTACAACTTATAGAGGTGCATAGCTGTAAATTCAAGTATTTGAGGGTTGAGGCAAGAGGATCATAGTCTGAGGTCAGCTTGGCTATATAGCAAGTTATTGGCCAACCTAGATTATAGATCAACAGCAGCAGCAACAATAATGGTTTATATAGTGAATGATTATACTATCAACAAAATTCTATTTCATTTTTATATATCTAGAAAATGGATAAAAATATTCTAAGTGAAAGTATCTCTTGGATTGGAGGAATAGCTAGGTGGTAGAACATGCATGAGGCTTTGAACTTAACACCCAATACCATGAGAAAAAATTTTTCACTTACTATAGCGCACAAATCCACAAAATATGAAGGGGGTATATCTAATACAATATATAAAAGGTTTCACATAAAAAATCATAAAACATCTATAGCCATACCACCCCAAACAGGCTGATCCAGTCTGCTCTCAGAAGCTAAGCAGGTTTGAACTTGGTTAGTACTTGGAATGGGAAATATTACTGGGCGCTGTAGGCACCCAGTAAACAAAATTATTTTAAAAAATTATAGACAAAACAAAATGAAAGAATTTGTTTAAAATAGAAGGATACGCCAAATTTATAGCTATGACTAAATTTCATAAGCATCAATTATCTTCAAACTTGTTTATACAACAACTGTAATTCCCCAAACCTTATAAAACATAACAAGTAGATTCTGAAATATATTCAAAATATAAAAAAAAATCTAAAAAAGGTTGGGCATGGGCCAGGCAGTGGTGGTGCACGCCTTTAATCCCAGCACTTGGGAGGCAGAGGCAGGCGGATTTCTGAGTTCAAGGCCAGCCTGGTCTACAGAGTGAGTTCCAGATCAGCCAGGGCTATACAGAGAAACCCTGTCTCGAAAAACAAAAAAAAGGTTGTGCATGGTTACAAATGCCTTTAATTCCAGCAGTTGGGAGACAGAGGCAGGTGAATTTCTGTGAGTTTGAGTCTAGTCTGGTCTAAATAGTTTTGCCCCACGCCCCAGCTACATAGTGAGACCTTCTCGCAAATAAAAAGAAAGTAAGCAAAATATTGGGCTAAAAGGTGGGAATGTCTTGCTTTGTTAAATATCAATATTTACTAGGAAACTGAAATAATTTAGGGACTGTGATAATGATTCAGGGATAAAAGGTTAGGCAACAGCAAAGAGAGTAATCAGACTTATCAGACAAACTGTGGCTAATATTGACTGTTAACTTTACTAGATTAATTAATACCTAGCCTATATCATTAGTGAGGTACATCTCTGGGCTGTGGTTGCAAAGATGATTCTAGAGATGTTTAACTGAGAGAGACAGACTCATCCTGAATGTGACTGCCACTGCCTGTAGGCTGAGGTCCAGACTAATTCAAAATAAAAAAAGAAGTTGACATTTCCTTTTCTTCTATTTCCCTATCCAGTGAGATATGAGCCAACAGCCTCCAGCTCCCTGGATGGACTGCACCCTGGACCTGTGAGCTTAAACAAACCTTTCACCCCCTACATTGCTTAGTGTCAGGTACTTGAGCACAGCAACGAGAAAAGTAACTAATTTGGGAGCTTTGATGAATGACAGAGGTGATGTTAGGTTATCCATATGGAAACTATTGAAAGTAGCTCCCTACCTTATAGCACACAAAAATCAAGTCCAGCTGGAGTAAACACTTAAATATAAAAGGTAAGCTTTTGTTAGAAAAAAATATGTGTATGTTCATGGGCCAAAGAACTCTAGAAAACTCCTGCCTACAATAGAGAAAAGATTGATTTATTCAACTCCTTTAAGAAAAGATGTTCTGGGGCTTGGGGCAGAGTACTTGCCTAGCACTGGTAAAGTTATAGCACTCTGGCTTCACTCCCTGGCATTATAGCAAAAAAAAAAAAATCTACTAATAAAAAGACACAATAAAGCAACAAATGGAGAGCTAGACTCATTTGAGACATGGATCCTCAATTGAGAAAATATCTCTGTAAGATCAGGCGACATGCAAGCCTGTAGGGCACTTTCTTAATTAGCAACTGATTTAAGAGGGCTCCACCCATTGTGGGTGGTGTCATCCTGGGCCGGTGGTCCTGAGTTCTATAAGAAAGCAGGCTGAGCAAGTCATGATGTGCACACCAGTAAGTAGTATCCCTTCATGGCCTCTGCATCAGCTCCGGCCTCCAGGCTCCTGCCCTGTTTAAGTTCCTGTCCTGACTTCCTTCAACGATGGAAGCAAAAAGTGTATGCCAAATGATGTGGAAGTGTAAGCCAAATAAACCCTTTCCTCCCCAACCTCCTTTTGGTCATGGTATTTCATCACAACAATGGTAACCCTAACTAAGAAAAGATTTGTTACACATAACTGGCAAATTATGAGACTCCAAAAAAAAAAAAAAAGAATTTCACTATACACTATATTGACAAAAGAGACAGGATTATAAGGGTGTGGGTCAATAGAATTTTTTATACATTGAAAAGAGTTGTATCAGTTTAAAATCTGGCTTGACAGAATCCTGTCAGGTTGGACTTTTATATATCCTATTAACCAGCAACTCCATCCTTAGATTGGCTATACCTTAGAACAAGAGTTGTGTATGGAAAGCAGAGACACACAGAACATTTAAGCAGTGCTTTTTTTTTTTTTTTTTTGGTTTTTCGAGACAGGGTTTCTCTGTGTAGCCCTGGCTGTCCTGGAACTCACTCTGTAGACCAGGCTGGCCTCGAACTCAGAAATCCGCCTGCCTCTGCCTCCCAAGTGCTGGGATTAAAGGCGTGCACCACCACTGCCCGGCCCATATCGTTTTTAAGAGCAAAAAAACTGGAAAGGACCCAAATGTCCACCAACAGAAACATGGATTATTTGTTTTATGATCACTTGAAGTGTTACATACCATTGATAGTGAACTATAACAACATGCAGCAAAAGATGTGAATCTCAGGGATAAAGTATCAATGAAAAAATAAGTGACAGAAAACCTTATACAATAGTGTTCTGTAGTTATTTCATCTAAATTGAAACACTTTCTGGCCGGGTGGTGGTGGCGCATGCCTTTAATCCCAGCATTTGGGAGGCAGAGGCAGGCGAATTTCTGAGTTCAAGGCCAGCCTGGTCTACAAATTGAGTTCCAGGACAGTCAGGGCTATACAGAGAAACTCTGTCTCGAACCCCCCCCCCCCCCAAAAAAAAAAGAAAAAAAAAGAAACACTCTCTGGAAGGGAGAAAGAAGGCAGGCATATGAAACTCAAGAAGCAAAACAGATTTCCAAGGCCCAGCAAGCTCAGCAAGTTCACAAGACCATACAGTAAGCTCAGTGCATTTATTCATCACTGCTTTTGACTGTGAACACAATGTAGAAAACTGCCTCAAGCTTCTGCTGCCACACCTTCCCACCACAATGGACTGTATCCTCCAATTGTCAATCAAAAGTACCCTTTTTGATTATCAAAGAAGAGGGGACAGAATGATTGTAAGAACCAGAGGTCAGGGAACACAGGTCAATGTCTTCTGGATACCACAGGACTGCTGTACTTTAAACTCACAAGATCAAGCAAGTCAACATTCCAGCACGGAAGGAGAAAGGCTCAAGAGTCCCCAGATTTAATAGAGGAGCTATTGACAGTTGATGGCTTCTGGAAGAAAGAGAATTAGTTTTTCAGGTGTGGCTTCTGGTAGGTTGACCATATTCTGGTAGATGGTGATGAGTATATGGGCAACATAAATTAGAATCAGTGAGATATTAAAGAGGACAGGAAGTTGGATGCAGATGGGGATGGCAATGGTGAATCTCAATCCCCCCTCCCTCTCTCTCATGTGAGTGAGTACACCTTGTAGACACACCAGAAGAGGGCATGGAATCGCATTACAGATGGTTGTGAGTACCACATGGTTGCTGGGAATTGAATTCAGGACTTCTGGAAAAGCAGTCAGTGCTCTTAACCACTGAGCTACCTCTCCAGCCCTGAGTATACCTTTTAATTCCAGCATGGCAGGTAGGTCTGTATGAGTTCTGGGCCAGCCAAAGCTCCATAATGACATCTTCTTTAAAAAAAAAAACAAAACCACAACAAACAACCCCCCAAACCCTTATACACATGTGTGAAATACTAAACAAATTAATAAAAATACTATATTTCACATAATAAATGTTCTTATAGGTTGCTTTTGTTGAAGCAATGTCATAAATAACTAACAGAGAAGTGGGACCAGTTCTCATTCTGAGCTAGCAGCAGAACTTGACAGTGTCATTCACATGCTGCTGGTTTTGAAGGCATGAAAGACTGAAAACTGAAGGAAGTCATAAACTCTTGCACTGTTGCCTGAAGCCAGACAATGCATGACAAGCCTGGAGTCCCTGAAAGATGTAGGAAGCCACTGTGTGAAGCTGTAAAGGTAAAGCCATGGGAGGGCTGCAGGCAGTGATGAGCCAGCCACTCTAAGAGGTTATATGAGCTGATAGAAGCAGAGATGGAGGGGTAGAGACACTCAAGGCCTTGAGCCCAGATAATTTTATCATGAGTTCCAGCTGCTTAACATAGAACTGCAAGAGTTACTGGTTTTCTATACTTTTTTTTTTTTTTTTACTTTGGTCTAATTATTCCTTGCTATGCTTTTCTTTTGGAAAGGGGGTGTTTATTCTGTGCCATTATGTACAGGAAATGTGTAACTTGGCTTTTACTTTATAGGAACTCACATTACATCTAAGAGATTGCCGTGAACCTGACATGAGATATAAACTTTGAACTTTTTTGAGACGAGGTAGTCCTGGCTGTCCTGGAACTCACTCTATAGATCAGCCTAGCCTGGAACTTTCAGAGATCTGGCAGCCTCTGCTGCCACCACCTGGCTTGACTTTGTAAATTCTAACACTGTTGAAACTGTTAAAGACTGTAAGGACTTTGAATACATACTGCATTGTGAGATAGCCACAACACTTTAGGAACAAGAGGTGGAAAATTATAGTTTGAAAGTGATATGTTTGGGTGCCAAGTTGACAAGGGATGGAGTTGTGATGATTAATATGAGATTAATCCTGTCAACTTGACAGGATCTCAGGTCATTGAAGAGACAAGTCTGGGCAAATCTGCTCAGGATTATCTAGAATCTCGATTTCAGATTAAAATAAGAAAAGACTCACCCTAAATGTGGGTGGAACCATGGTACTGGGCTAGGTCCTGAACTAAATAAATGCAAGCTCTTCCTGCTAGGACTTCTTCTCCAAGATTATGCTAGTTAGTTTTCTGTCAACTTGATATAAGCTAGAGAGATCTGAGAAGAGGGACTCTCAATTGCGAAAATGCCTCCTTGTTTTAGATATCAAAACTGAACTGATTCCAGTAAAGTCCAGTTCTGGGTGTCTGTCATCTAGGTCAGTACCTGATGACAGCCTCAAGGCCCATCCTGGCACCAGATTCCCCAAGGCTTCAGGTTCCTGATGGATTCAGAACTAAGCTCACACCAGAAGGACTTAAGTGGCCACAGGCTCCAGAATGGCCAAAGCACTAAAGCTGTCTAAGTACTAGGTCAGACCTCACATGCTTAGGCTTACCTCATAGTCAAACATGCCCCAGTGACCCTGGGCCTCAAACTTCAGGTCCACTCTAGCACCAGGCCAGCCTTTGTAGCCTCAGACCTGCCTCTGCCTAAGCTCAGCCTTCTTTGTCTTAGCTACCAAGCTGATACGACAGATACATGCTCTAAAATCTCTACATTCCATAAGATCCACAGTGTAGTCTATTCTAGCAGAATGAGGGTCTAGGTATATCCCAGGAGACCTCAATGCTGGGCTGAACCTCATGGATCCATGTGCCAAGCTTGCCCCAGTACTGGGCCTACCCAGGATCTAGTTTAGTTCCTAAGGTTTCAGGCTCCATAAAATTCAGATTCTAAGACTTCTCCAGCATAGATAGGATCCATGCTTACTTACTCAAGTAGGCAGTGATGCCTGCCTGGTCAGTCTCTGTAGACGCAGGCTTTAGCTCTTATTTTATAGATTCAGAATCTAGATCCCCAGCCCCATGGAATCAGATTTCCAGACTGTCCCAGTGCTAGGCCAGACCTAACCGACTTAGGATTTAGGTATAAGCCAACAGACCAGACACCATCCCAAATCCTGGGTAGCTTCTACAGACTCAAGTTCAAGGTTCATTCCAGTACCTAGTGAACCCTCTAACCTAGACCTGAAGCTACAACTTGAAGATACCCATGGACATAAACTCTAGGCTCATTGCTTCACACTCAATCAATAGGTTAATGCTATTGCAGCCAAGGTTCTAGGCCTAATAACATAGACCCAGGCATGAGGTCCATCTGGTAATGGTAATCCAGATATCAGGAACCAACTTTGTCACACTAAGTCTGTTCACAGAACATACTGACCAGTGAAGGGCTGTCATAGACAAAAACAAAACAAAACAAAAAAAACCACCACTTTGGAAAGATGGAAATAAGATTCCACTTCTTCAAATGTATAGATATAAAAGCATAGCCCCAGGGACTATCAGAGAAACACAGTGGTAAAGGAACCAAGGGAAGCACCAGCAAGCAACCAAGCCTGAAAAAGGTTCAATATAATTGTTGTGAAATTCATTGAGAGCTAATAAAAATACAGAGGAAAAAAATCAGTGTCAGCAAGACAACACTAAATGACCAAAAAGAAAAATTAACAAAGATACTGAAATTATTTTTTTTAAAAAAAAATCTAACAAAAACTCTGAAGTGGAAAAATGCAATTATCGAGGTGGAAAATGCAATATAGAGCATCAATAGAATCAAAAAGAGGAAATGATCTGTGAATTCAAAGGCACGTTATTGGAAACTATATAGTCAAAGTAGAATAAAAAAACGAAAATGAAGAAGCTCATGGGTTAACATCAAAAGAGCATGAGTATGCAACAAAGAAGAGATAGACAAAGAGACAAAGCACTTAAAGAAAGAATATAATCTGACTTTTATAAAAGATATAACTATGCAAGTACGGGGAGGTCAAATAGATTCAATCAGATTTAATGTAAAAAAAGGACTACAGAGTTCAATTATCAAAAGCCAAGAACAAAGAATTCTGAAAGTAGCAGGAAGAAGTACACAATGCACGGAGAGTTACAATAAGTATGGCATCAGATTCCTCAGCAGAGATCCTAGAGGTCAGTTAAGAGATGATCTATTCAACCTGCTAAACAAAGCAAACAAAACAAAACCTTCCCAATCAAGAACACTGTCTTTGACAAGCTATTCTTCACAAATGAAGAGACATAAGACTTTACCACACAAAGAAAGCTGAGGAAGTCAGCCATCCTTAACTGTCTTTTAAGAAATGCTAAAGGGAGTTCTTTCAAGCTTATACCTTTACTATGAATATTAAGAAACAAAATATTAAAAAATAGTGCAACAATTTGACATACAATACAAAAATGTATGTCATGACATTAAAAGCCTAAGATGTCATGAGAAATAAAAGGATAGTTACTTGATTCAATCAAAGTTGCTATCAACTTGAATTTAAGTAGATTAAAAATCTCCAATCAAAAACCTAAATGGAAACTGGTGGTAGTGGTGCAATGCTTTAATCCCAGCAGTGGAGGCAGGTAGAACTCTGAGCTCCAGGCCAGCCTGATCTACAGAGCGAATTACAAGACAGCCAGGACTACACAGAGAAACCCTGTCTTGGAAAAAAAGAAACAAAACAGAAAACAAAACAGCTAAATGGATTAAAAACTATACACAATAGTTATAAATCTCTGCTTATAAGAGACTCAGCCTTGGGCTGGTAAGATGGCTCAATGGTTAAGAACACTGGCTGCTCTTCTAGCAGTCCCGAGTTCAATTCCCAGCACCCACATGGTGGCTCACAACCCTCTGTAATGGGATCTGATGCCCTCTTCTGGCATTCAGGCATATATGCAGACAGAGTACTCCTTTATTAAATTTTTTTTTTTTTTTTTTTTTTAGAAAATTTCAGAAACTCAGTCTTTAAGGACACATACAATCTAAAAGTGAAAAGATGGAAAAGGATAGTCTATGTAAATGGACACTGAATGAGAGCATCAGCCCTGAGGCAGAGGGATGGCTGGGGTCTTAAGCACTTAATACTCTTGCAGAGGTGACCTGGGTGCAGTTTTCCACACTCACAAAGAATCCTGGAAGGTGGCAAAATTGATGAAAATAATCTACACATTTAAATAGCTCAATGATATCTATACCAAGAAATATATGGGTGAAACTGGCAAGTTAACAACAAAAGTCTGGAAAGCAGTAACAGAAAATTCCTCAGTAAGGCAGTTCCTCCTGAATTGTGCTTCTGTATTGTCAATGCAAAAGACTCATCGAGGCAGGCTGATGTCACCTGGCTTGTGGTGTGCCCATCTATCCAGAAGAGCTTATTTGTGTGTGTGTGTGTGTGTGTGTGTGTGTGTGTGTGTGTGTGTGTGTCGGTGGTCAGAAGGGTAGGGCTGTGTATAGGCCCTTAGCATCTCCCTTAGAGCAGGCCAAAGTCTACACCCTTCAGATGGTGTCATGAGAAAGTGGCTGTACACCCTCAGATTGCAGAAGTGGTGTAGGGCTTAGCTATGGCTCCAAGGTGCCAGGCATCCCTACATATAAATTTCCAGAACAAATAGTAGACAATCTTCCAGCTAATTCTATTAGTGTTTTGGCCAGTGTCAGAAGTAGGGATATTTATACAATGTTGGTGAGCATGGGACAGAAACCATACTACAAGAATACAAATAAGCTCATGGAAATTCATATCATGTATATCTCCAAAGGGGTTTTCTGTGGGGAGATTTTCAGTACAGCCAGGCATTGTTGGCTATCCTAGATCATAAAATAATCCTGAGCAAGGTGTGTTACTGCCTTTAATCCCAGCACTCAAAAGTTCGAGATCATTGATTAAGAGCATTGAGTTTGAGTCTCAGGACACCCCAGGACTGTATAGAGACTCTATAAAAGAAATTTAAGAAATTAAGAAGGAAAGAGAGAAAGAAAGAAATCTTCCTTTTCTTTAGTCACTTATTTCACTAATTCTAGGAGATATTAAAGAAGTTAAAAATGACTACATTTATATTTTAAAGTCAAAGATAATAATTATTTTCATATTTCTAAAGGGAAAATTATGAATGGCCACCAGTGAACAATTACCTCACTTAAATATTCACTGTTTCTAGTATTTCATTATTCATAATGGCAGTTATGAATCTTCCTTGTATTTTAAAGGTCAAACATTCTACAGCTCTGAATTAAACAGTGTAATATAGCTATCCTATTATGCCTAAACTATTAAACCCATCATGATATAAGTACTAAAAGTACTCATTTAAGATTCAATATTCTTTGTATGTAATATTGATTAAAATGTATCATGCACCATTAGAAAATGATTGTCTTGTAATAGAAATAAAACATAGGGCAGTATGGGTAAAAAGCAGACATATATAGCATATGTTACTAAATAGAGAAGGTACATCTCAAAAGTAAATACATTAAAAGAAAGTCTGGAGGGCTGGAGAGATGGCTCAGTGGTTAAGACTGTTCACTGTTCTCCCAGAGGATCAGTTTAGTTCCTAGCATCCACACTATAGTTCATAACTGTCTGCAACTCCAGCTCCAGGAGAGCTAATGCTTCTGATCCCCGTGGGCTCTTGCACAAATGTGGTGTACATACATACACGGAGGCACAAATCCATACTCATGAAATTAATACTTTTAAAAGTTTGATAAATCATTATAAACTTACAAAAGAAAAATCTAGATCCCAATGTTGTTATTTTGTATACTGACATATGACTGACAAGAAGCCTTTTATTTTTCTTACTTTCCATGTGTCAAAGCCATTGCGTAGCCTTGGCATTTGTGCTTGCCTCAATTTCTATGGAATTCCCTTTGCCTATTAGATGTTCTGCTTTCTTTCTTTAAAAGGTAAAATTAAATAAAAAATTAAAATTAATTTAAAATTAATTAAATTTCTTGATTTAATAGATTTTGGTTTGCAAAGTATGTCTTTCTTCTTCTTTAAGGGACTAAGGGCCCCCACCAGTTTCTCAAATAACACAAAATATTTGTTTCCCTCTTATGGAAATTCTTTAATAGTAAATTAAACCATGAAACAGAAGGTAATATTTAATATGGTTGTATGTTTCAGAGTTGTGTATGCACAGCGAATTAAATATAATTTAGTGCTAGTCTTGAGAATACTTGTTGCTCGAGAGAAAGGTATGAAGTTTTAGTAAAATAATCTTCATAATTTACATTTTTTCCACTATTAAACTGTTAAGTTTCGGTCGCATAATACTTTCACTTTTATTGGCTAAAGTTGACATTTTAGAAATTTGAGTTTTGCTTTGTTTCCCCCATTAAGCCACATAACTGTTTATTTCAGCAACAGATATGCTTGTGGAGAGACAGTGGGAGGGTGGAACTGAAGTATGTAGAAAGTAATTTTCAAATTATTATTGTCTCTGTGTGAATGTGTGCCCGTGAGTGCACACGCATGTACACATGTCATGGTATACACATGAAGATCAGAGGATAGCTTTCTTGACTTGCTTTCTCATTCCACCTTTGTGTAGGTTCTAGGAATCAAACAAACTCAATCATCTAGGGAATTGCCTTTACTTACCCACTTAGCCATTTTGCTGGGCCTAATTTTTTTTGGTAGGAGATAATTTCAAAGATCTATAGGTGAACCTTTTTGCAGTGCTCAAAGAGAACCTGGAGCTTATGACTGCTCAGCAAGTGCTCTATCACTTTACCACTGGACTGCATCCCTAGCTTTAGAAACCTCATACTTGAAAGAAGCCTCAATGATGAGGGGCTTAATGATGAGATGCTCAAAGCAAACCTGGAAAGCACAGAAGTGGATTTGTGTTTGTTTCATATGAATAATTTGAAGATTACATCGATTTTATGAAGCAAACTGATTTTGATTGTGATTTTTCTTATTTTGGAGAAAGTCTCCCTTTCCCCTCACTCCTTTCTTTGACAGCACTTTGCTATGTAGTACAGGCTCTTCTTGCTGACTTCCTGCCTCTACACTACAGCAAGCTTTTGATATACACCCAAGTATATTGGTTCAAGCTGCAATTCTAATTGTTAACACCTAGAGTAATCGCTGAAAATGTAACTTTGTTAAAACATAGTTACAAAGGAATAAAAGTAGATAGGATACATTTAACACAAAAGAGAAATTGGCTGGGCAGTGGTGGTGCATGTCGTTAATTTCAGCACTCGTGAGGCCGAGGCAGGTGGATTTCTATAAGTTGCAGGTCACCCTGGTCTACAAAGAGAATCCCAGACAGTTAGGGATGTTCAGATAGTTAGGGCTGTTGCACAGAGAAATCCTGTCTCAAAAACAAACTAACAAAAAAAACCTCAAAAACCAAAAACCAGAGAGAGGGAGTGAAGGGAGGGAGAGGGAAGGAGAGAGAGGAAGAGGGAGAGGAAGGAGAGGGAGATATTAAGGACGAAAGACACACATAAAACAAATAGCTGTCTGTATTAGTTATTTTCCTCAGTAACTTAAGGAAGGAAAGACTTCTGGCTCACAGTTCAAGGGTATAGGTCATCATGGTGGGGAAAGGCACGACAGTCAGAGAAGCAGGAAGCAGCTGTTTATATTATAGCCACAGTTAGGAAGCAGAGAGTAGTGAATGCTTGTGCTAAATTCATGCTCTCTTTTTCATTCAGTCCTGGACCCAAGTGCATCCTGGGGTGGTACTGCCCATCTTCAGGGTGGGTCCTTCCACCCTGGTTCACCCAATCCCGATGACCCCTCACACAGGCATGCCCAGAAGCTTGTCTCTATGGTGACTCTAGATCCTGTCAAGGTGACAACTAATATCATACAATTCTTCAAAATCTTTTGCAAAAATAAGAGGAGGAAGTTGCCAAGTCATTCTAAAGTAAAAAACAAAAACAGAAACAAAAACCCAAAAAACCAAAACCATGGCTCTGAAACTAAAAACCACATGAAGCCATTATGAGAAAACTGTGTGTGTGTGTGTGTATAAAGAAATGTAAAAACGCTTAGGTCAAAATGGCGGGCAGACCTGCTGTTGCAGCATCAAGCAAGTGGCTGGATGGTTTTCGAAAGTGGTATTATAATGCTGCAGGATTCAATAAACTGGGGTTAATGCGAGATGATACAATACATGAAACTGAAGATGTAAAAGAAGCCATAAGAAGGCTTCCTGAGGACCTTTACAATGACAGAATGTTTCGAATTAAGAGAGCCCTGGACCTGAGTATGAGGCATCAGATTTTGCCTAAGGATCAGTGGACAAAATATGAGGAGGACAAATTCTACCTTGAACGCTATCTGAAAGAGGGTATTCGGGAAAGAAAGGAGAGGGAAGAATGGGCGAAGAAGTGATCGTGTAGTTAAGATCTGTGGGTGTGTCTGGTCTCACCATATTTTCATGAAGTTATTTCAACCAGAATCACAATTTAAGAATTATTTGCTCTACATATGTCTCACATTAAATAAATAAATGTCTATTGTAAAAAAAAAAAAAAGAAATGTAAAAAATACAAGTGGCATATTAAAAAAACTTGAAAAAAATTTAAAAAGTTACATTTAGTGTATGTTTGCATGTGTGCATGCCATCTCACATATGTGGAGGTCAGATGACAACTTGGAGTGGTGGTGGTTCACACATCCTTCTACCCTGTGATGCTACTGCCACCTGGTGTCACTGGCAGAGATACTCACAGAGAACCAAAGCAAGAAAGTCAAATTGTCAAGCAAATGGAAGCTGAATAAAAAAAGTTTGGATAGCTATTCTAACTTTGATAAAATAGACTTCAAATCAAATTTAGGTAGAAGTGATAAAGAAGGCCATTAATAAAGGAAACAATCCAACCAGAGGGTTGTTTCAGTTACTGTTCTTTTGTTGTGAAGAGGGACCATGACCACCGCAACTCTTATAAAGAAAGCATTTAATTGGGAGTTGGCTTACAGGTTTAGTCCATTATCATCATGGTGGAAACAGCAGCTGAGAACTTTACATCTTAATTTACAGTCAGCAGGCAGAGAGAGGTAGACTGTGCCTGGTGTGGGCTTTTGAAACCTCAAAGCCTCTAACAAAGCATACATCCTAATCCTTTCCAAACACCTCTACTAATAGGCGACCAAACATTTAAACAAATGAGCCTATGGATGCCATTCTCATTCAAACCGCTACAAAGATACAATAATGGTAAATATATATGAATATATAATGTCTGTTTTTTTTCAATTTTATAAAACAAACACTAATGGACATAAAGGTCAGATAGGTTCTGATACAATAATAGGTGACACCAATACTCACTTTTATCTTTACCTAAGTCATCTAAACAAACAAACAAACAAACAAACAAACAGAAATCAACCAAGAAACTTCAGATCTAAATTAACTGTAGATCAAATGGATCTAAGAGCAAAAGGTCTAGTCCATAGATGCAGAACTCACGTCCTTCTTAAGACTACCTTCTTTGTTTTAAAATACCTTTTAGGACACAAAGCAAGGCTGAACAAATATAAAAGAATCATAATAACTTCTTAAAAGAATTTTTTAAGGAGGGTTATAGAGATGGTTCAGCAGTAAGAATAGTTGCTGCTCTTGCAGAGGATCTGGGTTTAGTGTCCAGAATCTACAAAATGGCTCACGGCCACTTTAAACTCCAGTTCCAGGGAATCCAAGGCCTTTCTCTGGCCTCTTTGGGAATCAGGCATGTATGCGGTGCACATACACATAGGTTGGCATTCACATATGCACATAAATCTTAAAAAACACTTTTTAAAGATGTATTTTATTTTAGGGGTTGGACAAACGTAACCTAGCTAAGAGCAGGTACTGCATGAGCATGGGTGATGGTGTATGCCTTTGATCCCAGCACTAAGGAGGCAGAAGCAGCCCCAGGTCTGTGAGTCCATTTCAGGCCAGCAAGGGATACACAGCAAGACCCTGTGTCAAACAAACAGCCCAGGTGCTGTTCCCACAGAGAACCCGAGTCCCTTCTCAGACACCACATTATTATACCCTAGTTCCTGGGGCATTTGATGTTGCTGGCCGCTACAAGTACATGCACCCACATGAACACACCCACACACACAGGCACACACCTGCAACTTATCAGAACCCTTGAGATATGGAAAAAGTTCTAAGAGGGAAGTTTATAGCTATGAATGCTATAAATCAGAGAGACATCAAGTATATTATTTCAAGATTCATCTCAGGGTCTTAGCAAAACAAGAAGCAGCCAAACTCCAAAACTACAGACAGAACGAAATGATAAAGATCAGGGTAGACAGGGCTAGGGGGTGGCTGAGTAGTTAAGGGTCTCTGCTGCTTACAGAAAACTCAAGTTTGGTTTCCAGAACTCATGAAGGATGGTTCACAATCATCTGCAAGTCCAGGGAGACCTGACACTTCTGGGTTCCACAGACATCTGTACTCAGGCTGTGTGTGTTCATGCACACACACAAATTTTTAAAAAGATAATGGTAGAAATTAGTGAAATGGAGACTAAAAGAACAATAGAAGAGGGCTGGAGGGATGGCTCAACGGTTAAGAGCACTGCTTTTCCAGAGGTCCCGAGTTCAATTCCCAACAACCACATGGGGCTCACAACCATCTGAAATGGGATCTGATGCTCTCTTCTGGTGTGTCTGAAGACAGCTACAGTGTACTCAAATATATAAAATAAATAAACGAATAAATAAGTATTTAAAAAAAAGAACAGAAGGAATCAACGAAACAAAGAGTTCTTTCTTTGAAAAGAAAAACAAGAGCAGTACACCCTTAGCCCAACTAAATACAAGAAGTATGGGAATTAAGATCAAAGATGAAAAAATAATTTTAATAAAATCCAGAAGATTATTAGGGAATCGATTATTAGGGATTATTAGGGAACTTTTTTTTTTGAGACAGGGACTCATCATGTATCCCTGGCTGTCCTGGAACTCACTATGTAGACTAAGCTGACCTCAAACTCACAGAGATCCTCCTGCCTCTTAGTAGGGAATATTTTGAAAATATATTCCAGCCAGGCATAGTGGTACATGCCTATAATCACAGCATTTTGAGGGCAGCAGCAGAAGGATCTGTACAAGTTAAAGAACATTCTGATCTATATAGCAAGTTCTAGCTCAGTGAGGGATACACAGAGGGACCTTGTCTTAAAAACAAATAAACAAGAGATTAAAGACTCTCAATCCACGATTAAATTTCAATCCCCCTGGAAAATCTAGAATACATGGATAAACTGCTAGCTAGACATAAGATGTGCTAAAATATAAGCAAGGGTCTATAAACAACACACATAAATCAAAATGAAAAAGAAACTGATAAGCTGACAGAGAAATTCATATGGTAAAGTAATGGCCTTCAATAGCCAAAAAAACTTTTAAAAGTACAAAATTGGAGGACTCCCATTTTTTTTTTATTTTTAAACATGCTACTTGAATATAGCAAGTAATGAAGACAATGCCTTGTGTAGTGATAAAGCATACAGATAAATGGAATTTACAGTCCAGACATTAACCTTTATATTTACAAAATACAGTCCATTGACTTGACAAAGTTGTCAAGACAATGTAACGGGGAAAACAATTTCCTTTTCAACAAAAGGTGCCAAGACAATTAGATATCTTTATCATAGGAAAGAATTGTACCCACGACTGTTTGAGTGTGTTCTTTGGAGGTTCATGTATTGGAAACTTAATCTTCCATACTGATAGTATTTGGAAGTGAGATCATCAGAATGTGGTAAGGCTTGACAGTGGGGCCCCATGAGCAGATGTGTGACTTTCTAAGATGAGAAAGAGACCTGTTTCCATCACACAATGTTGTCTGTTCTAACAACAAGAAGGTGCTCACCAGATAAGGTCCCTTTGTCTTGGACTTCTTGGCCTCAAGAACTGTAAACAACAAATTTCTTTTCTTTATAAATTATAGAATGTCAGTTTCAGGCATTCTGTTGTAGCAACACAAAGTGGATTAAGACAGAGCCCTACTTCACACTAAACAGAAAATTTAAGTCAAATCTAAATCAATCTAAATATGAAGAACTAAAGCTATAAAGTGTGAGTTAAGACAATGACTTCTTGGACCACACCAAAAGCACAAGTGATAAATGGAAAAAGATATTAATTGGACTTCATCAAAATGTAAAATTTCTGTACATCAAAGGACTCAATGAAGCTGGGCAGTAGTGAGAGGCAGAGAGGCAGAGAGGCAGAGAGGCGGAGGGGCAGAGAGAGGGAGAGGCAGAGGCAGAGACAGGCGGATCTCTGAATTCAAGACCAGCCTGGTCTATAGAGCAAATTCCAGGATAGCCAGGGATACACAGAGAGACCTTGTCTTAGGGGAAAAAAGGACACAATGAAGAAAACAAAAGGACAATGCATAGAACACGACAAAGTATTTGCAATTACTATTTTTGACAAGGGTCTTCTATTCAGATACCAAAGCAAGACCAAAACCCGAAACTTTTCATACCTCAAGACTATAAGGCTAATAAATAATCCAAAGGCTAATAAATAATCCAATTAAAAATGACAAAGGATTTAAACAGACAGTTCTTTAATGATTATACACAAATAGAGAATAAATGCACAAAAGGGCATTTCAAAGCATTATTAAGAAACGAAAAATCAAAACCATCATGAGATACTCTTTTATATTTACTAGAATATCTATAATCAAAGACAAAAACAAAGTGCTGGCAGGGATGTGGAGAAACTGGCACCTGCTTGCTTACATTGTTGGCAGGAATGTGAAATGGTAGAGGCACCTGTGCAAACAATTTTTCCTCAAAAAAGTTAAATATAGATGTCATAAGACCCAGTGATTCTATTAAGGAGAGAAGAGAACATATTCACATAAACACTTCCACACAGACATTCAAGAAAATCTGGAAAAATATAAAAACAACTGAAATGATTATCAACTGACCAATGGATAAACTAAACACAGAATATCCATATAATAGAATATTAATTTGTAATAAAAATAAATAACATATACAACAACACGGATGAACTTGGAAAACATTTTTTGTGCATGTGCACATGGAGAGCAAAGGTCAATCTTGTGCGTCTTATTTTAGGTGCCACTCACCTTGTTTCTGAGGTAGAATTTTCACTGGTCTGGAGCAACAAGTAAGCTAGGCTGGCCAAGCCATTACTGAGCCCCATGGATCAGTCTATCTTTCCTTTCCCAGTGGACAGAATATAAGTGTGGACCACAATGCCTGGGGTTTTTCTTATATGGGTCTTGGGGTTGAACTCAGGTCCTCACACTTGTACAGCAAGCACTTTACTCACTGAGCCATTTCCTTAGCCCCTGGAAAACATTATTTTTAAGTGAAAGAAGCCAGTGCAGTATACTACATGGAATCATTTTTTTTTTTCCTTTTTGAGACAGTCATATGGAGACTTGGCTGGCTTGGAGTTTGCTATGTAGACCAGGCCGCTCTTGAACTCACATAGATTTGCTTACTTCCGCTTCTCAAGTGCTGGGACTAAAGGTATACACCATCATGGCTTGGCTACATGGAATCATTTATATGGACTACAGGGGTGGGGGTGTGGGGAGCAGGGAGGGAAATACTAGGAACTGACTGAGTATGAAGCATCTTTATCAAGATTAAAAGGTCTTTGAACCTTTTAATGGTGATTTCGCATATCATTATGAATATACTAAAACCACTGAATGCCCTTCAAAAAGTTAAATTTTATGGTATGTAAAATATATCTCAATAAAGTTGAGACAAAAATGATGGAAGTAGGCAGAGGGTGTAGCTTAGTGGTAAAGTATATGCTTAGCATTTGAGATGGTTCAATGTCTCAGAAATATGGGACAGAAAAGATAGGAAGCAATAAGAGAACATTTGTGTATTATTGCGGTTTTATATAGAAGATAAAACTAGTGAAGTGTTGTCCTGAAGACAATATGGGGCTTTTTGCCAGGCACAGTGGTACACACCTTTAATCCCAGCACTTTGTGGGCAGAGGGGGATCTCAGTGAGTTCCAGAACAGCCAGAGCTGCGAAGTGAGACCCTGTCTTGGGAGAAAAAACCAGAGATAATATGGGGCTTTTTGAAAATTGAAGTGGAAAGATTAGATTTTAATGACTGCAAGAAATGATTAATACATAACAACAGAAAAGACAAGGTAAATGAATTCACATGTATACAGCAGATAGTGGGGAATCTAAGGACCTCCTTTCCTTCTTTTTTTGAGAAAGGATCTTGCTCAGACTTTTGTACCCAGACTCTGCCTGGAACTGATGGTTGTCATGTCTCAGCCTCATGAGCAATGGACATTTTTTATTCTGAGAGCTTTACATTTTAGGTAAGCAACAGGCCTGAGCATGGAGATTTCAGCAGAGAGAACTGAGAAACACCATCTATGAGGATATTAAAATCACCTATAGTTAGCCTGGAAGGGTATGGGAGAAAAGTGGGTGGCAGTGACTAACATTGTAGAAAGGCTCCTGACCAACATGTGCAAGGTTCTGAATTATAGTACCAGGGAAGAAGGGAAGTGAGAGTTCATGTGGTCAAATTCTTCTAGGTATGAGGAGTGGCAGGGGCAGCTGTTTGTCATGTGTATGTACAACTAACATAAAGGGGCAGTGGATAGTTTAAGATTTGAAAGAGTATCTTAACATAAATAAATCACTTATTAATTATACAGAAGAAAAAACACAGGTTTGGGGCAGTATTCGTCATTCCTGGATTCCATCCTTGGCAACAAACACAAAAGCAACCACATAGAGTTTGGGTCCAGCACGAGGGCTTTATTGGGCAAATGTATTTGCTGCCAAGCCTCATAACCTGAGTTTGATCCCCAGACCACTTGTTGGGTACAGAAAGAACTGATTTCCCACAAGTTGTCCTTTGACCTCCTTACATGTGCTGTGTGTGGCATGTGTGTACTCATACACACAATAAATGAACAGATGAATAAATGCAATATAAATACAGTAATGTGTTGCTTAACAGCAGATACATTCTAAGAAACCCATTGTTCATTTTAAAAGGTCTTATGTTCTACCAACTGAGGTACCCTTGCAATAAAATACATCAACATTTTTTTTCTAATCAGGACCTGACCCTGCTTAGCTTCTGACATCAGATGAGCTCAGTCTTGTTCATGGTGATGCTTTTCTCAAGTGGTCACTTTTATCAGCGTGTACTTATACAAACCAATGTGTATGATGTTACTAGATGATTAGTCTTATGAGACCAGTGCTATATCTTCAGTTTGTTGTTGGCCAAAACATTGTGATGCAGCATATGGATATAACTATGGAAGGAACCTGGCAGGCATCACACTGAACAAGTAGTCAAAGCAAAAAAAAAAAATGTCAGGAGTCACCTAGGCTAAGGCTAGCAAGTGGCCTTCCTGCAGGTGGCCCACCATTTTTGCATGGTCTGCCATGGGTGAGCTCGATGCCACGGTTCTAAAGAGATTCCATCTCAGATTGCTTCTTGCAGCTGATATGCCTTCCCTCTCATTATTAAATTAATATAACAATCCCTGGGCATCAGCCCACCCTATTGTTCAGATTTCCTGCAGATCAGCATAAAGATGAACTTTCATGAGTTAATGCAGTTTAGATGAGTTAATGGGTCTACAGAATTCCTGATTTTATTCAAATAGTTTTAGGAAGAAAGTTTTAAGAAATGATCTTAGTCGATTTGCTAGAAAGACGTAACAAAGTTAGAATCAAGAACAGAAGGCGCCCACTGCTCATAATAGTAAGTAAAGGCTGCATAAATAAGAAATACAGTGAGCTTTCATAATTATAGTGAAAGGAGATATAGACTTGGGACAATTTTGTGTTCAAGGAAAAGCATGAAGGTCCAAGGATGAAGCCACAGGCGTGCACTATGATAAGGCAAGGCCATGTAAAAACTGTTGCTTTGAACTTATAACAAGTATATAGATTGAGCTGGGCGGTGGTGGCGCATGCATTTAATCCCAGCACTTGGGAGGCAGAGGCAGGTGGATTTCTGAGTTCAAGGCCAGCCTGGTCTACAGAGTGAGTTCCAGGACAGCCAGGACTACACAAAGAAACCCTGTCTCAAAAAACCACAAAAAAAAGTATATAGATTGAAACACTGCTTTGAACTTAATACCAATATCCTTCTGTAACTCCCATTTTATAAAACATTCTATCTCTGAGGTGATTTTCTAAAGAACTTTTTTCTAAGAAGGTATTAAAAAGGCCAGAGAAAAGAAATAAAATTGTTGATTGTATGGTTTGGCTTGGGGGACGGACTCTACCCCATCCATCCATCCATCCATCCATCCATCCATCCATCCATCCATCCA
>NW_021604661.1:116701-138944 GCF_004785775.1 Grammomys surdaster | reverse complement strand
CCATCCATCCATCCATCCATCCATCCATCCATCCATCCATCCATCCAATGTATATGTCTGTTTGTCTGTACATATGTATGAAGGTGTATGTGTGTATGTATGTAAGCATGCTTGAATACTTGTGGAGTGTATGAGACAGGTGATTGGGCCCAGCAAAATTATGAATGTGTAAGTGAGAATGTGAATGAGAATCTAAATGTATGTATGAACATATATGTGTATGTGCATATCTGCCTGTATAAAGCAACTTAATTCTTTTCTTTTCCTTCCTCTCTGGTTCACAAAGAGTTAACTAGCCTAGCAAGTGAGGCTTCTGGCTGCCTGGACAGAGAAGGGAGCAATTTCCTCGCTGCTAGGCAACAGGTGTTAATCACCCAAGCCAGTGTTTTTTAACTGCAGAATAAGCAAGAAAAAAAATAGGACATTTTAGAAGTTATCAGCAAGCATTCAGTATCATTAGAGAGCTAGAAGGCTAGAGATTACCAATCTTTAAAGCTACCTGAGACCATCAGATTTTAAAAATATGTCCAATTCTGTGTCCTTAAAACCATCCCAGGCCAGGCTGGCCCCCAGCCAAAAAAAAAAAAAAAAAGAAAAGAAAAGAAAAGAATATTAGGGCAAAATGTTATTATGTCCCCTCCTGATATAACAACAAACATGCAACATATCTTAATGTTATTATGTTCCCTCCTGATAGAACAACAAACATGCAACATATCTTCTGGTATTCATGCTTAAAATACAGACCTTAAAACTAATATAATCACAACAAAAATTATGCAAACCCAAATTCTATAAAATAACTGGCCAGGATACTTAAAAAATATCAAGTTCAGCTGGGAGTGGTGGTACATGCCTTTAATCCCAGCACTCAGGAGACAGAAGCAGGTGAATCTCTGTGAGTTTGAGGCCAGCCTGATCTACATAGTGAGTTCTAGGACAACCAGGGCTATGTAGAGAGATCCTGTTTTAAAAAACAAAAACAAATGCAAATGTCAAAGTAATGAAAGACAAGAAAGACTAAAAGAACTGTCCCAGGTGAGGAAACACAACTGAATGACAATGTTATCTAAGGTAGGTAATTTGACTGAAGTATATATTGAAACTCTTCCAAAACGTATAAAAATATGAAAGTTTAAAAATTCTGAAAACACAGGCTGGGGAGATGGCTCAGTGTTTAAGAGCACTTGTTGGTCTTGCAAACCACCTGTAACTCCAGTTCCAGGGAATACTATGCCTTCTTCTGATCTCTGTGGGCAGTGCATGCCATGCCAGCAAAACACATAAAATATACCATTTTTTAAAATATGGAAGCACAGCCAGGTGGTGGTGGCACATGCCTTTAATTCCAGCACTCAGGAGGCAGAGACAGGTGGATCTGAGTTCAAGGCCAGCCTGGTCTACAGAGTGAGTTCCAGGACAGCCAGGGCTACACAGAGAAACCCTGTCTCAAAAAACAAAACAAACGAAAGTGAAAACAGGGCTGTAGAGATGGTTCAGAGGTTGAAAGCACCTGTTGCTCTTTCAGAGGACCTAGGTTCAATTCCCAGCACCTATATGGTGACTCACATCCACCCATAACCCCAGATCCAGGGGTCTGATGTTCTTTTCTGACCTTCTTCTGCACCAGGCACTCACACACAGTGCATGTACATACATAATGGCTAAACACTCATACACATAAAAGAATGAATAAATCTAAAGAAAAACTAAAAAAAATTCTGAAAACAGGGTTTGGCTATAGCTCAGTGGTGGAGCGTCTGTCTAGCATGTGAGAGACCAAAGGTTCACTCCCCAGCTCTGGAAGTAATCAGAAAACAAAAACAGGCTTAAAAAGGCAAGAAAGAAAATTCATGGGAAGGGCAACTAGAATCACACAGTGGAGTATTAGAAGGCTGCAAGGGTGGGCAAGAGTGTTCAGTGGAAAGTCAGATCACTGTTCAAGTCAAAGAGTGTTTGCCAGGGGTGGGGATTTCTAACTGGCACGATCATTGGAGAGCATTAGTGACATTAGTGGGCATCTACCAGAGATGCCCACTGTTCTGCTGTGCACCAGACAGCACCACATAACAAAGAATTGTACTGCATCCACACAACTTTAGATTGACCCTCCAAACCATTATTGAAGTTTAAAGAGGTCTGCTTATTCATTTCTAATTTATCCACTTGACTAACATTTAAAGAAAGCCTATCATGTACCAGTAGTATTTTAGGTACTATGAACCTATCAGTAAGTAAAAAAAGAAAAAGACAAAAAACCCTTTCCCTTTTCTAGAGCTTACAACTGAGTGGATAATTAGACGATAAACTACAAACACAATAGAAGTAAATAACATACAGCCACAGACTGTATAATGAAGTTTTGGTCAACAATGGCCTGCTTAAATGGTGTTCATCCCATAAAATTGTATTGTCTGGTGATGTCACAAAGGTCTTAGTTTGAGTAAGCACTCTATACTTTTGCACAATGACTAAATTACATAATGATACTTTCCTCAGGATACAGTCCCATTGTTAAGCAGCACGTCACCGTACAATGTAAGAAGATGGAATGCAATGGGAACTAATAAAGTTGGGTTAGTGTTCAAACTCGGATGGATTTTTAAGCAGGATTGTCATGGTAGACCTCAACAAGAAAATGACAACTAAACAGAAACCTGAAGAAAGTGAGGGAATAGGACCTGTGGATAATTTGGGAAAGAGTATTCTAAAGGGAGGGTAAGGCCTAACACAACTCCCCTCCAGGCAAAAGTGTGCCTAACGCATTCAAATAACCTCAAGGTGGCTATTATAGGTGAGATGGAGTAAGGAAGCACAGTGGTAAGGAGGTAAAGCTAGAGGAGTCAGTGAACAAGGATATTCGTTCATACTCACTTTTCTAGAAATCTAGCAACCAGAGAGACATTTACACATTCTTTTGTTTAGAAGTTTATGAAGAATTACTCCTCATTTATGGAAATGGAACTATATCATACCTATCGTTTCTGAGTCACCACTCAAGCAATACTCATGTAGCTGTCACATGCACAAGTCACATACATGAATTAATGTGTAAAATGATTTCTTTTAGTGAAGTCATATCAAAGCATTTATGTATTGAAGTGCATACTGTTTTATTATAAATTTTTCTTCATCCCCAGCATTCAGGAGGCAGAGTTCGAGGCCAGCCTGGTTTACAAAGTGAGTTCCAGAATAGCCAGTGCTGTACAAAGAGAAACCTTGCCTTGAAAAATAAAAACAAACAAGCATACAAAAATAAATTTATCTCCATTATATTACAATTAAAATGTCATTAGAAGCTGTGGAGGATTGTGTATACAGTCTACTTTTTATGTTCTTCATTAAAAAATAGTGGAGGCAAACTGTACATTATAAAAATAGACTATTGGGCTCTTACTCTCTTGCCTCTAGCTCTCCCCCCCCCGTCCCTCCCCCATTCCCTTCCCCCTCTCTCCATGTGGTCACGACCAGCTTCTACTCCTCTACCTCTCTGCTCTTTCTCTCTCTCCCCGCCTCTACTACCCTCCTGGCTCCCCTCCACATGCCCTGAATAAACCCTACTCTATGCTAAAAAAAAAAAAATAGACTATTGGATCTATAGTTGTCAGAATGACAAAGGTATAGCAAGAATATTGAACAGTTAGGATAGGGATGGGAAGAGATGAGGACTACGTGGGACTATAATAAGAAAAGATGCCCAGAGCTACATGGGGATATAAGATCCTTGGACTATCTGTGGTGACCAACATTACAGAATGGCTATTAAACTGTTTTATGGCCCTGGTGGTGGTGCATGTCTTTAATCCCAGCACTCAGAAGGCAAAGGCAAGTGGTTTTTCTGTGAGTTCAAGGCCAGCCTGGTCTACAGAGTGAGTTCTAGGACAGCCGGGGCTGAAACCTTTAATTGGAAAAAAAAATAAAATAAAATGTTTTGTGGGGGTGATGGGGGGGTGAGGAGGAACCAAGACAGTGTTTTACATTGTAACCCAGGTTTACTTTAGACTCACTATAGCTGAGGCTGGTCTTGGACTTCTGGTAATCCTCCTGAATGCTGTGAATATAGTCATGTACCACCATCAAAGCTGGCTAAAAGTAGCTTTTAATATAAATTTCTCCCCATTCTTGGTGTCTATACTGGTTTAACAGAGAAGGCTGAGAAACAGAGGGCTCTATCCTCAACGAGACAAGTAGCTCTTGAGCCCTACCTTTGGGCCACACTCGTTGTTATAAATATTGCACCTCCAACCACATTAGGGATAGGAAAGAATTAGGTTCAGGGTGGAAAGTGAGGGCAGAAGCATTAAAAAAAAAAAAAAAAAAGATCCAGTGGGGAGAGGGTCAGAGACAGACAGGGGTGAAAAAAAGTCAGAGACTAAGAGAATCAATATTCTTTCAATCACAATCATCATTATTTATTGAAAAAAAATTTCTAGGGACCAAGCATGTGCATTGGCTCAGGTAGAGACAGACCCCCATTTGACAGACGATGAAACTGAGACCCAAATGAGTAGAGCGGATAGTTCAAAGTTTCATAGCTGATTTCAAGGGGTCAGGTAAGGATTAGGCCTCCTGAGTCTGGTATATCTTAGTACGTCTCAGAGAGAGACAGAAAATGTTGGGTAGAGGCAGATATGGAGTCAAGACTAGAACACAGATAATCACGTGAGCAGCAGACCTGCGCGAAATCTTTTCCCCAGAGAACGGGATTGGGAGGCTCGCAGAGGGTGGGCACGGATGGTGGGTTCAAGAGGGTACTACTCACCTGGGTACCGTCTGGAGAGGATGCAGGAACACTCGCCTTCCTTTTTTGCTACGCAAAGGATCCTCCACCACCCACGGACCTAGAGTCGAAAGGCCGCCCAGGTAAAAGCGCGCCAGGTCCCTCCCCACATGCGTTCTGGGCCATTCTCTCCCCTCCCGCCGTTTGCTTACCCACCACCCCATCTTTACTGCTTCTTTTGGGATACCTCTAGTCTCCGTAGGTTCTACAGCTGCCGCAGGAGAATGGATACCTGGCCCCCAGCAAGATCTCGCAGACACCGACGCTTCTCCGCGGACCCCAGGCAGGGTAGCGTTGCTCCACCACTACCGCGGACTCCTCAGCTCCCATTGGAGGATTGCCTTCCTGCCTTCCCTGAGATTGGTTGGAATTGGAAGCACCGATGAAAACTCCACCCTCTTTGAGGGTGTGATTGGCTTATGAGCAAGCCCTTCCGTTAACAACACTGGTCAAGAAAGGATTACTCCTCAGTCCTTTTGCAGGTCTGGGCTTCCGGGGGTTACTTGTGAACACGCAGGAAGCCCTAAACCAGGCACAAATCGCTGAATAGAATTATTACTTTCGTGACCACTTCTTTCTTTCTGTAGCCACATTGCCCTTACACAGTTTTGCTAAGAGACACTGCGACTCTGCTTCCAGTTTCCTATAGCTCCACACCCACTTGTAGGAGTTTCTGAGCTAGGTTTCTCTCTTTCCCGGTAAGCATTGTTCCTAATTCCATCCATGGACAATAAGGTGATCCTACTTTGTAGCTCTGGCTGACTCGCCATGTAAACCATGGAGAGAGAATACGGTGATCCTACTTTGTAGCCCACGGCATGACTTGCCTTGTAAACCAGGCCTGCCTCTGCCTCTTGAGTGGTGGGATTAAAGATATGAGCCATTTATACCCGACAGATTTTATTTCATTTTTTAATTAGGTGTGGTCAGTGTTCAAGTAAAAGAAGCTATGGCCTAAAGAAGCAAACTCGATGAAGCATTGGTAGTTCAGTGGCGAGCACAGATGCCTTCCAATGAGGCAAACTTACTGGCCTGAAATTGTGCGGCAATTACCTAGAATAAAATCTAGCTCTCTCTCTTCTAAAGGAAAGATATTTAAGAAGGAAGGGAAGACAGGACGGCTCGTTCTATTAACAAATTTTAAATTTGGGTAGCACAGATCCTTCCGGAGAGTCTGGGGGCATAGCTTTAGGGCAGGGAGGAATAACTTGGATGGGAATGAATTTACATCTTTGTTTTCCCTCTCTGTTTAGCAAAATTTAGCATGTTTTCAATAAAGGATGTAACTCACTGTGACACTAGTAGTAATACTGGTGATTGTTACCAGTAGCAATCAAAGAGATTTATCCATCACAGTGTAAAGTTGCAGATCTTTCCAATATGTAATCTCTGAAATACATAATCAGTGCTTTAAAGTCATGATAATTAGGCGCCAGAGAGATAACTCCATGGTTACAAGTGCTTACTGCTCTTGTAGAGGACTTGAGTTTAGTTGCCAACATGAATGTCAGTTGCCTGTAACTCCTCTCCAGGGGACCAGATATCTTTGTTTGGCACACACCTTTGCATAGCACACATGAGTGCATGCACAGGAGCATATACACATATACACACATAAATAAAAATAAAATAAATCTGAAATCACAATAATTGTAGTCTTTAAACCAAGCATCCTATGATTTAATGGATTAATGACCAATACATATATGACTCTAGCACAATTTTGCATTTTAATATTTTAATAGTTAGCTTTCTAATTCAGATGTGTTTTTCTGATTTTAAAAGATAATTTTTGTGAGAAGAGGTCTATAGGCTTCACTAGGTCACAAAAGAAATCAATGACACAAAAATTTGAAGTTGATCTCTTAGCTCCAACAGGACAGACATATTTTCTTTTGTTTCCTAGCTGTATTTCTATTAGACTAATTAGGCACATCATTGGTACTCAATGAAATATGTATTAACAAATGCTTGAGAGAGCAAATGCTGTTTTTTTGTTGTTTGTTTTGTTTGTTTGTTTTTGTCACCCAAGGAGGGATAGTCCTGAATCTAGTTTTGTCCCTGCTAATCTGATCCTGTCCACAAAAGTGAATGACACTTTCATGACACCAGAAGATCTTGGGACCCTCACACCTAGCAGCAGGGCCCTTTGTTGCACAGGGCTATAAAATGGAAAGTCTATCAAAACAAGTAGTTTCAACATAAGAACAGGCCCTGGGGAGCATGAGACCCATCGTTATACATTGTCCTGGTTTCTGTTTACAGTCCTAGTTAATAATGCTCATGTTTTCTGATGCTTGCTATATTTTAGAGCTAGGTTTGACCTTAAAAACATTCTAACCTTTTTTTTTTTTTTTTTGAAGATCCAGGCTGAGAAAAGAGGGTACTGGTAACAAGATAACACTTTGGGTGAAGAACTTTCTCTTGTTACATACTTCAGCTCAGTGCATTAGCACTCTGGCCAACTGTGTTAGACCCATTATGGGCATTTAAGTGTGTCCTAGAAGACCAGGGTCCTTTTGGGGTAGAGTGGCTACCTGCTAGAGAGGATGAGGGAATTACACTAGTTAGGACAGATTGAGGCACGAGGATCCAGGCTTGCTCCCTGTTATACTGGCAGCTACTCCTCCCAAGCTGACTTCCTTGCTGGTTCACTCCAGGGGCTTTACTCCTAAGATCTCTTTGCCCTTTCTCTTCATACATACATGCTTACTGGGGCTGGCTTCAGATAGTTCAGGGATATATATATATATATCCTCATTCTTCCCAAGATGCCTTAGCTTAAGATCCTGTTCTATAAACTCCAGTCTGAAGATACTGTATTACCTTGGATAAGAGTTCACTTATCTTTTTTTAATAGCTTGGGTTTCCCTTTGAGGAATATAGACAATATAGAGTGTGCTATGTTGGTCTCAAATTCTGGGCTTGAGCAATCTTGTTGCCTTGGCCTTCTGACTACTTACAGGTGACCAGCACCATGCCTAGCTAAGGTATTCCTCCATTCTGTCTCAGTCCTGTTTACTTAACTCTGACAAGGTGAGTCAAGGTCAGAATCAGAATCATCAAAATCTCTGTCTTCTCTCCAAAACATTATTAAGAACATGTAAAAAAAGAAAAGAACAAGTAGATCTATTTCCAAGATTCAAACCATATCAAAGAAGAAGCCCAGAAAGGAAAGGGGCCTTGTCAGAGACCCCACAGCAACCTGCCATCAGAATAAACCTGCTTTATTCTCTCTTCCCATAGAATTCCAATATCCTAAAAGCTATTATTGAACAGATTTTTGTGCATTAGAATTCCAATTAATTTATGTAGTTACTTTTCTCTTAAAGAGTAAGAGTACTGTAATTCCTCTTTTTTTTTTATTCCTTAATCTTTTATACAGTCCAGTCTTTATCCCCGTCCCGGTCTGCCCTCTGACTGTTCCACATCCCATACCTCCTCTCCCTGATAATTCATCATTTTTAAAGCATGGGCTGCACTTAGCTTTTCTTCAAAGCAGGGGCAAGGGAGGAACAGTAACTTTAGAGTAGAGAATCCTGGCAGACATTACCTTGGCCAGGTGATCCACGATAACATCTACCATGATGTCATACGGATAGTTACATATCTTTGATGTGATGAAAGGGACATACTATATTTGTGGTCTTCCTCCCTCAGACTCATTATGCCCTTTAAAAAGTAGAAAACGTCAGGTAATTCTCAATCAAAGACATTCTACCAAATATTTCTCCGGTGTTGACAACTCCAGGACATCAAAAACAAGGAAACTCGGAGAAAGTGCCATAACCAAGAGGAGCCTAAGTAGATATAATGCTTAAATGGACTGTGGTACTCATGATGAGAACTAGAAACAGAAAAGGACCATATGTTAAAACTAAGAAAACCTTAATAAGAAAGACTTTGAATAATCATAATGTGCTGATGATATTGATTCTTTAATTGACTAATGTGAAATATAAATGATAAGACAAACTGGCTGTGAGGTGCTCCAGACTTCTCTAATTTTTTTTGCAGTATTTCTCAATCTAAAACTTAAAAAAGAAATCTTTTTAAAAAAAATCTCCAAATTCCTCCATCCCATGCCACCCTCATCTGAGATAGATAACCCTGCTTCTACACTGATCTCCTTCAATGCTCCTGACAGTCAGCAGAGGGCATTTTTTAAAAGGCAAACTTGATGAAGCCGTCCTACAAAATAAGATTTTCAATGCCTAGTTTGGGAGATATATTGAAAAAAACCACTAGGCTATTTACTTAAAATACACCTTTGGGGCCATGGTTTAATGGCTAAGAGTATGTATTGTTTTTCCTGAGGACCAAAGTTTGTTTCCTAGGGCACCTAGAGACTCTTTGCATTCTTGGATACTTGCACTATCCTAGGGACACACACATATACACAATTTAAATAGGGGGTAGGAGCGATGTTCAGTGGATGCAAATGTTTACTGCTCTTGCAGAAGGCCAAAATTCGGGTTTCCAGCATTCAAATGGCAGCTCACGACATCTGTAACTCCAGTTCCAGAGGGTCTGACGTCCTCTTCTGACCTCTATGAGCATCAGGCACGCAAGTGGTACAGACACATATACATACATGCAGGCAAAACAACCCCCGCCCCACACACACACTCAAAAATAAATATATCTTAAATAATTAAAATATTTAAAGCTTAGTCATCATCACTACGGAGTGAATATGGTAAACATTTCTGGTGTCTGTTCTAGTAAAGTTGCTATTATCTCAGGTTTAGCACTCTTCAGTCTTTTCAAGGTCTCGAAGATTAAAACTTGCCTTTCAGATGCCCAGCTCTGAGCCTATCTCACCATACAGCTACATATTAATTTCTTTTCTTTTTTTCCGTTATCTTCAATGCAAACTCCATGACTCAGGCCATCTTTTCTCTTGCCTCCCCACGGACATCTGGCCCAGGGCCAGGAAGGAACACTGCACACCCCCCTAATCTCTTGTGCGTGACTCGGTTGCGCTGTCTAGACTGCTGTCGTGACTTTTTTTTCTTAAACTATATGTGAACAGGAAAAATAGCTCTTCCAACCCAGCTCGAACTAGGCCTGAAAAAAATGGTTTGACGCACTGTAAATTAATAGATGAATCACCAAATAAATTGATGGTCTGGGCCGCAGGATTTCTCTGCGCATGCGCCAAAGGAAAGGCGTGGGAAGCTCTTTCCTACCTAGTGGGGTTTGTTAGGTCTCGGAGTGGGGGCAGGGTGCCCTCAACCTCGTCCCGTCATTGGCCAGGATGGTCCGCATTGGTCTGACGCAATGGTTTTGCAGTCTCGCGGCGCTCTACTCGGCCAGTGAAACCGTTTGGTACCACCATGGTGCCAGGGCGTTTCCTGCCGGTTTGCGACGGCGCAACGGGGCGGACAAAAGACTCCAAGTCGCACTTTGCATTTGCTTAATTTTATTAGGCTCGTCAAGGGTCACGGGGAAAGGGGCGGAGCTTCTGGGGAGCAGGAATACCACAAAGGCGAAGCTGCCTTGCAAAGACACTGAGGCGGGCTAGCGGTCAGGGCTGGTTGAGGGGAAGAAAAGGAGTCGGAGAGAAACTCTGGAGAAGCGGGTGGTAGCAGAGTCTGAGGCCTTAGTGCAGTTGGGACAAAGGTCACAGCGGCCCTTCTCGCTTAGAGATAGGATGTCCACGAAGCACGGAGAGAGGGGCTTGGGCCTAAGCTCACGAGAAGGGGACTAGAGGGGCCCTGACCAAGGCATCACAATAAATAAGATTAGCAGCACACAGAAGCCTGCAGTGGAGGAGGGCCGAAGGGGAGGGTGATCCCTCCTCCAAATAAGAACTCTGCGATTACTAAACCATAAAAATAAACTTTAAACCCGTGTAATAAGTCGGTCTCCCCCGAGAAGTGCAATATGGGTCCGCACAGCCCTAGCTGAAGAGGAGGGCAAATGGGATAGGGTATGGGGGTATATAGGGAGAGCCCCTAAAGGGCAAGCTGTTTATCCGATTTTCCCTTTCTTCTCCAGGCTGGCCCAAGGATTCGGGACCGGCAGCACTTCCTGGATATCAGAATCTTCTGAGCTCACTTCACTTCCTTCCACCCCATAGACTTGTTCATCTTCATAGCTGTTGTCGCTTAGCTCGCTAGCTGTGGAGAAGAGAGGACACGGGGAAAGGTGGTTGGATGCCCCTTGAAAAGTGAACAGTGCCTCTCTTTTGGGACAGGGAGGGAGAGAGGGGACAGAGAGTACCACTGAGATTGTGCTCAGACCCAAGGTTAGAAGAGGGAAGGAGGCAGGAAGGCAGGGCGTTCATCTTTGTCAGATCAAAACTGATACATTCATTCCTCTTTCTCCTGTCCCCACACTCCTCAATGTGCTTCTCTTCCTGAGCGAGGCCTTGGTCTTACACTTACAACAGTTACTTTTTGCACCTCGTGTGACCCAAACATAGACTCTAGTCTGCCTTCTTCAGTCTAATTCCCCACCCCCACTCCACTCCAGAGCTAGGCAGCCTCTGCTTCCCATCCTTGGAGAAAAGAGATGGCATCAGACAGAAGACAAAGAGGACTGACAATTCCCTTCGTTTCCCCAGCCTACCCAAAAATGTGTCTGTGGCTCCTCCCTTGCTGCACACTTTCACCCTTAGTGCCTTGCTCCTTTCTTCAATGGAAGTTTGCCAGGAGCCCCATGACCAAACCTTCAGAAGTGGCTGGTTTTTCTATCTCTGCCACCTACCCCTGGGGCTCATGTCTTTGTTTTTCCATAGCCAGGTTTAAATGAGTTCTTTTCCCAGTCTTCCAGGTCAGAACTAAACCTGGGAGTCAATTTAAATACTGCATTATCCCTCAGACTTCCATGTGCAATCTTCCCTAAGCAGTTTCCCAAATGTATATAGTGTTGGACAAAGAACATGTTTGTGGTCAAGAGGTCTGGGAAATCTGGAGCTCTGCAAAGTGAATTAGTGGTTTTAAAGGCAGGATTCTTAGAATGTCTAGGATATTTATGCATTATTTGCCTAACACATGTATCAACAAACTCTTCCGAGAGAAGCAGCTTTCAGGAGGGTCCTCTAATAATCTCGGAAGCCTTGCTGAACATTGTGTCGATAATCCATGCCATGGAGAAGGCTCGACATTAATGGTACCTCCTTTCCCTAGCTCTCCCTCTCCTTTCCCACTCCTTGAGGTGAAATTAATTGCCCTATCCTCTGAGTGCAGAGAACACATATTCTGTTTATCTCACCACCAGTTGCTCAAAGAAGCCTGGGTGTTTTCAGAAGAGAAAGGAAGGGGGAGGGGCCTATATCTCACCTTCCTCACTGGTCTCTTCCTCTTCTTCCTCAATTGAATCTTCAGAGATGAGTTCTACCTCCTCTGCATAGTCATCCTGGTTGGTGCGGTTATCCAGAACCTTGTCAAAGACTTCACTGACATTCTTATAGTATTTAATGTCCCTGTCATCATCACTGTCCTCATTGTCACCCTCATCGTCATCATCATCACTGCCCTCATTGTCTCCCTCATTACCATCATCATCTTCATCATCACTGCCCTCATCTCCATTGTCACTATCACTGCTGTCTTGGATACTAGTAACCTGCTGGTTGTCACCTTCTAGGGTTTTGTTATCACCGTCAGCTTTCTCGCTGTTGGAATCCTCACTGTCATAGGTATTCTTTTCCTCTGGGTCATCACTGTTGTCATCTGGAGTTGTGGCAATGCTCCCTTTGTTGTCAGCGATCTTGTAGCCCTCACTATGGTCAGGATTCTCACTGTCGCACAGGGGCTCATTGACATCGGTCACCTCATTATCAGTGGTTTCAAAGTAGTCATAGTCAGTGGTCTCCATGAAGTCAGAGATCTTGATGTCGTGAATGGCCTCATTGTCAGTGAGCTCATCAATTTCTGAGGTTTCACTGACAACGTCTTCAATGGCATAATGGTCATAAGCATCTTCCATGATCACCATTTCATATTGATTCTTGGCTCTACTGTGGGCAAGTTTAGAACTTAGTAAAAGATTAATGGGAGTAATGGGAAGGCAGTAGGGTACTAGGATTTCTAAGAATGGGGGAAGTTCCATTGCTACTTCTGGGGGTCACTGCTCATTAGTAAACAATGTATTCATTGGATCACCTCAATGGTCCCCTGTGCCTCTATAAATCCTGTGTGACACTAGCTTAGTCTCTACCCTATTTAAAAACACCCCTCCCCCCAAAAACCTCTCAGGCACAATTTCTCTCATCACCTTTCCTTTCCTAGTTGCTTCTTTCTGCTTGATCTGTAGCCACCTCCTCTCATGTAGTAGCGTACTGGGTTAACCCACAGGTCGTTCTTGATGATCTGTTGAGGGGTGGGGAGGGGAAGACCAAAAAGGGCCATGAGTATAAGTCCTAGAACCCACTCCCAATTTCTCTGGCACCCAGGGGCAGGTCTGGCAAGGCTTTCCCTGACAATGCCAGGAGGGACCTCACCTCGGCAATTCTGTCAGCTTCTGGGAGGCTGTGATTGGAAAACCAGTTGAAGAAGCTTTCTCTGGTGTCGTGGCTCCTGCGATTATAGGCCTGGGGTTCCTGGCCCCGGTGCCAACGTATTGGGGTAGAATGAGACACCAACCGGCCTAGAAGAAGAGGAAGAGATACAGAAGGAAGGGGAAATGATAATATGAAGGGGGGGGGCACAGGTTTTTTCTGGGACTACAACTTACCTGAGCGGTTGCGCTGGAACTCCTTGACGATCACCATGTTTGTAAAGTATGGGTTTGTCTGGAAGTACAGCTTCATTTTGTAGCCCATGGAGATATGTCTGAGATCCTGTACCTGCTCAGGGTGGGTGTAATAGTGGTATCTATCCCTTCCAAGGCCCTTCCCACTCACCCCCTCACCTCCAAAGACCAGACTCCTTGGCTTTCTTCTTTGGGCTGACCTGAAGATTGGTCAAGTAGCGGAAAATGTCTTTATCACGTTGGTTGATCAAGATTGAAATTCTGGGGTGGTTGAGGAACTGATGAGTGGAGCAGTTTAGGTCAAGGATTATCTGTTCAATGCCAGGGAGGGGAGAGCAAAACAGGCTGAAGCAAGAGGGATCCTTCTGTGTTTGAGTGATGTCTGTGGAGGAGGCGAGTGCTTATGCAATGTTAAACCTCAGTGTTAGGGAACCTTGCTAGGGTTCATATTTGCTGTATGTCTAGATGCTAAGAGTCTCAGACCATGTCCATGTGATTCTTGTGCTTATGTTCACAAAATACTGTGTGTCTGGGAGCTGAAAGCCCAAGTCTAAGTAATGATGCATTTGGTTACCGAGGGTCTGTATTTAAATGACATTACATGTATAGGTGTTGCTGGTCAGTGTCCACATGATGTATGAATGCCTCTAGAGGTCTGTGTGCTTAGGACCAGGTGCCTCATGTCTAGATATGGAAGTTATATGTCTGCATGATACCCCATGCTTGACTGCTGAGAGCCTGTGATCATGTGACACTTTTTATCATGGGCCAAGTATTTATACCTATATAAATTCTACTAAAATGTTAAACCTATATATTTCAAATGTTACATACATGTTTTCCTGGGGATGAGCTCAACAGTCACCAATACTGGATGGGAGTCTTTCTGTTCTACCTTTCCCTTCATTTAACCACTTGAGTGCCACAACCAAGTGGTCTTTCTCCTGATTCTTCAGGGTTCCATCCCATTTCTATCCTCTCCCCTCTAATGGAGCGGATAGTAGACAGATTTGAGATTTCTAGGTATCTAAGCAGAGACCTAGGCTTACAGAGCCTTGTGTGGTTTAAGCACCCACTTCTTGAAGAGTTTATGTGCCCTCCCTCCTTAGTCAGTTCATCACCTTTATTCCTCCTCCTCTCCTCCTTTATCTGCTGTTCTGTTTATAGGCTGTGTGCCTTCTCTGTTACCCCTCCCTCTTTTACTGTCTGGGATCCATTTTCTTTTTAAATGTTATGATGCTACTCTTTTCCCATCTGCAGTCTAGTTTTAAATGCGATTTTGCCCTCTTGCCATCCCTCTTCTGCTCTTTCTAGAATCTTCTAATGGGGATTCATTCCCATTTCTGACCCTCCCCCACACCCCGTTTCTCTTCTGCACATCTCCCCTTTAGTCATGGGCTTCTGGCCCATGCATACTGATGAGAAGGATACTGCTTTGACCCAGAAGCCTGGGATATGCTGGATGATGAGGTCTCTGCGCTCCAAAAAGGGTCTTCGCATCTGGATGAATTTGCGTTTGAGACGCAAGAAGGCCTTGCCTGCCTTGATGTTCACCGCCTCCAGGTCCATTTGAATGCTCTCCAGGGCCTGCAGAATGCTTTCCATCCTCTGGGCACTTCTCTCTCTCATCTCCTTCGCCTTCCTCTGCTTCCTCCTCCTCCTCCTCCACCGCCGACGCTGCCTCCTCCTCACACTTTCCTTTTCATCCTCATCCTCATCCTCCACTATGATGATAGCCTCCTCCTTCCTCTTTGGACCAACTAACATCTGGGGCCCCCACCCTCCTAAGCTACAGGTTTCTAGGGCCTTCTCTCCAAGGCTGCTGGGCTCTGCAACCTGAAAGTCAATAGCCACGCTTCCCCCAGAGATTTCTGACGACGGGAGTGTTTCCACGATCCCCGTGGAAGGGGCCTCCCCGAACCCTGACTCGATCGCGTGATCCCATCCGGGACTCTCAGCACCCAGGGTGAAATACGCGCGGATCCCCCCTTCCTCGAGAATGACATAGGGCAGTGGTGGGGGTAGCGTGGGGCCCACCCCCCTCATGTCAGCCAGCACCTGTGCAGCCTCGGTTTCTTCCTGGGGTCTCGGACGCTGCTGGGGTGGAGGCAGGGGCAGTCGCAGTAGCGGTGGGGGTGGCGGTGGCGGCAGGTCGCGCTGACGGGGTTCCGAGCTGCTCAGGCGGGGGGTCTTGGCCGGAGGCCCCTCATCCGGGCGGTCCATGTTGACCGCACTCAAAGAAAGCACTGGCTCTTTTGCTCTCAGACAAGGCCGTGGCCACCAGTCCCACTTGAAGCGGAGCCGCCACACCTCACGCGACCAGCTCTGCTCACCACCTCGCTCTGACGTCCCCTCCCACGGCGCCTGCCCTACTCCCACAGCGCCACTCTCCGAGGCCCCGCCCACTCCCTGGCATGGCGTCTGTTCTGCCCACAATTGGCTGCAGGCCTTGGAGCTGGCGTGAGCGTTCCCTCAACCCCTGCCTTCTCTCATGCAATCCGCTTGCCAACACTACACATCATCATTTTCTAATTGGCTCCCTTCGCACCCACCAATCATCAGGCTGACTTCCCCTCAGTGATGAGAGGAAAACTGTGGGGCGATTGGCTGTGAGGAAAACTAGGTTTACCCTCATTCTTGCAACGTTTTATCCAATGGGAAAAGTACCAGTGATTCTGAAGACCACAAGACTAGACCCGGGGAGGGTGGCAGGGAGTGCGCAAGCACCCGGGAACAAGACGTGCTCAAATGAAATCAGAGAGCCTCGCTATCATTCTCCCCGCCCCGCTCCCCTGAACAACTACGCACTTTTAAAATCTGTCCCTTCCCCCACCAGTTTATGCCCGTGAGGTGAGCGCTGTAGCCCCTCAGTCGCAGGCTGCCTTGATGTGCTAGTAATTTAAGTATCTGTGGTCTTTTTGCTTTGGTAGACAGGTTTTGACATGGCTTTTTCCATCTCTGCAAAATGGCTCCAGAAACAATCACAGATGCAAAAAGTAACTTACTCTGCGTCATAAAAAAAAATGGTTGTGATTCAACTAATTTGCTAGATTTTTCTAGAACTTTAAAATTCTTTTTGTTTATACATTATTTCTCTTCTCAGCTTTTCCTAAATGGATGCTGCTTTTTATAACAAATAATTGTACCCTAATATTATATTTTATTTTATTTGTGATCAGAGATGGCTGGTCTTTGATGAGGCACGATGGTGGAGTTTTGGCTCTGGTTCTAGAATTAGCAGAACCATAGCAGGCGACTTCCGCTGTGACTCTAGCCAAATCACTGTCCCTCTCTGAGCTTGTTTCTTCTAAATTAGACGTTCCTGAGGAGATAATTGCCCATTGCAGCCTTGCTGTGGTAGCAGAGGGAAGGAACCACAGAATCCATCACCAGGAGAATGGATAAGATGTGATATATGTTTTAGATGGACTACTAGGATGAGTTTGATCTATGTATAGCAAGCAACATGGCTGGATTTCGCAAAAACAGAATGTTGAGTGAAAAAAAGAAACAGAACAAGATTTATAGTACAATACTGTTTATGTAAATTAAAACATCAATACCATATATTTTCCACAGATACACATAAATAAATAAACATATGAACGGTGGTTTGGAAGGACACACATTAAGTACAGAAGAGTGGTGCCTATGTGGGATTGGAAAGGATGGGGTCAGGGATGGGCGATGAAGGGGACAAAGCGAAATAATAAACGGACCTTGCATGGACCAATGATGATACACTGTGCCAAGAACTGAGGAATAGGGTCAGCTCAATTCTGTGCACCTGAAGGAATAAGTAAATAAATAGTAAATTAATTGAGCGCCTAGGGAGTAGGCCAGCTGGGTAGATCCCCAAACTTTTTCTTTGTGTTATCTTTCTGAATTTAGTCAAAGCAGAACAAAGTCCCAACTGTATACAGTGGGACCTTAAGAAGGACTTGCAGTTTAGGCTGAGGAGTTCCTCTAAAAGCCATTACATTACAGGGGTCCATTTATTAACCCCATTTGCCTTCATGTTTACCCCTCCTTTCCCAGTTCCTATTTCCATGGTGATCCAATTTAAGAAATACGAGGTGAGGACGGAATCTCCAGACATTGGGAAGAGATGGGGTTCTAAAGTATTCTCTCCTTACCTGGTGCTCAGAAGCTGGGCCAAGGGCAGACAGCCTTATGAGATGGGAGTTGACTCTCTTGACACATACATACATAAAAAAATTTCAAGTTCCGTCTCCTAAGCACTCGGTTTCCTGCTGCAGGCACATACTAACTTTTGTCTCCTCTCCATCGTGTGTGTGTGTGTGTGTGCTTGTGTGTGTACTCTATTTGTTCACATATGTGTACCAGGCAAGTTTTCCTTAGGAGTTCTTACCCACACAAAGTCACATAGACACACGCTATCTCATTCAATCATACCTCCCCATGTGATCATACACACATAGGAGACATAGACACAGACATGCGCCCATGTGTGTGTGTGAGTGCACACACACACAAACACACACACACATACACACACACACACACAGAAAGAGAACATCCAATATAACATTGTTCATTTCACTTTTTCCATTTACAAAATCCAATGATGAATCCAGGCAGTTAGAAAAAGGAAATGGAGGAAAACCCTCCTGAGTCTACCCTATTTGCCCTCCCGCCTTGGTCTTTGCACCCCAGCCCTCAGAAAGGCATTCCTATCATCATCACTGAGAGAATAGCCCCACCCCAAACACACATTCCCAGCCTCTCAGCTCCTCTGGCTTGCTTTTTCAGGGCCACTTCACAACCAGGGTCATCAATATCTCTTCTGCCTAGAGTGCCCCCTTCATTGCTTTTGGGTCAAGACTTCCTCAGTTCAGGGCTTATCTTGGGGTAGAGGTGGAGTTTAGGACAGGAGTTTATAAGGAAGGAAAGGGGGTGGAGAGATCACTGCCCCAAACTTAGGCAAAGAGTTCCAACTTGGCTCACCAGTCTATAGAACTGGCCTTTAAGTAAGCCCAAAGTGGTCTTTGTCCATGGAAAAGATGCTTGGGACCTTCCATCTTTGAAATTTGGGTGTAGTCTGCTCCATTTTGGGCATAGATAAGAGTGTATGAAGAAAAAACTTCTGGGAAGGATTCTTGGGGCCCAACCAAGAAGGAGATCAAGGACTGTGAGGCTAGGAAGGGACAGAAAGAGTTCAAGCAGGAATGGACTCAATTCCACAGTGCCTTGACGTTTGTATAACTATTGGTCACCAAGGTCCCCAAAGAACTTTCATTTTAGGGGGAGTAGTGTGAACCCAAGAGACAATTGTGGAGTTTAATTTAGCTCTGACCCCACGGTCTGGACTCCAGCTACTCTGGAGAGTTCAACTATCTCCCTAAACTTCCATGGATGATTTTCCCTGTCAGCATATACCCGCATCATCCCTAGTGGGGACTAAAGTGGATATATATTTCTAGGAGAAAAGGGTAGCTAACGTAGCTAAGTTTGGTATACTCTGGTTGAGGAGCCCATCCCCCATTCTGCTCTTCATCTATCCTGGGCACATCATGGAGGCCTTTCTTTGTATCCTCTTGGCTTCTCAAACAGCCCCAAGAAACACTTGTGAAGTCTGGACATGGTAGGGAGGGATTGGAGATCGGGCTTTGGCTCAAGGTTAGCCAAAAACAACATTGCACACAACATAGCAATTTAAACATCCTTGCTCCCAAGGTATACATCACCCCATTTGGTCCCTCTTGTCTGAAGACTTAAGCCAATATTTCCTAAACATCCAAGTCTTGCTAAAGATTTGGAAGGGGAGGGTGAATGGGAACCCAGGGGGCAATAAGATCTCTGGGAATCTATTTTACAGGAGAAATTTCCCATTTCTTGACAATGTCAAAAGGGGGGGACATTTAAGCAAGAAAGCCTGTTTCCTCAGCTGTTATTATTAAAAACCCTGCATTTTCAGTTTGTTTTCATTTACTGAATCGTTACTTTAGAAAGATAGGAGAGGGGAGAGGGAAGGGAAGGCAGGGAGGGCATGGGAAAAGGAGATTGTAGAAGTAGAGGAGGCTGCGGGACAAGCCCCACAAAACTAGAAATGCCTCTTTTCCAGTTCTTCATCATGTTTCCAACCCTAGGGAGGTGTTGGCAAAAGGCCTCAGTTATGGATGGTTTGAGAGCCTGGACTGAAGCTCGAAAAAGAAGGCTTCTGTATGGGTCCCACCCTTCCCCTGCTGCTGGCCCCAGTATGGTAATCATGACTTTCTCCCTGCCTATCACCTACTGGCTTGCTTCACATGACACAGTAGGGTTCTCTGGGAGCTGGGGCACCTCCTGTGCCCCAGCAAGGGGCATGAGTCCTCAGGCACTTCTTGAGGTCCTTGTTAAGCAGGAAGCAGACGATTGGGTTGACGGCAGCCTGGGCGAAGCTCATCCAAACAGCAGTGGCCAGGTAGCGGTGGGGCACAGCGCAGGCTTTCACAAACACTCGCCAGTAGCAGGCCACAATGTATGGTGACCAGAGGAGCAGGAAGAGCAGTGTAATCGCGTAGAACATTCGGCCCAGCTGCTTTTCACCCTTGACCTCGTCCATGCCCAGTAGCCGCCGGCTAGCTGCATGCCCATTCTGCCGGATACCTAGCAGAGTTGGCGGCATGGGCCCACGGCCAAAGCCAGCGATCCAGTTGGCAGCAGCCTGGCCAGTAGCCCCAGGGCCATGGAATGTCCAGTTTTGGCTGATGGCTGGCACCATCTGCACTGGCTTCATCTTGCGGTGACGATACTCGAAGAGTAGCAGCTTGCCATAGACAGCATGTGTGGCTGCCATGAGCACAGCCAACATAAGCATAAAGCCCAGTGTGTCATTTGCTTTGAAGTAGCGATGCTCAAAGATGCACTGGTCCTCCTCTCGGATAAACTTGTAGGTGCCCACATCAAAGACAGGTGGGAAAGCCATGGCCACAGACAAGGTCCAGGCCATGCAGATGACAGCTGCGCATGTCCAGAGTGTCATGCGCTTAGCATAGAAGCGGTGGTGGGCGATGGCCATGTAGCGGGTGACGCTGATGCAGAACAGCATGAAGGCCGCATGGAAGCAAAAGAGCACAGCCATAAAGGCCACAATCTTACAGCTGAGTGCACTGAAGGTCCATGAGGAGCCATGGCGCACAGAAGCCAGTACAAAGGGAAAGCAGATGGCAGAGCGTATGCCATCGGCTAGGCACAGGTCCAGCAGAAAGTAGTAAGGAGCCTTGTGCAGGGCACGCTCCTTGAGCACCAGCAGGGACAAGATGGCATTGCCTGCCAGGCTTACACACATGATCAGTCCCAGCAGCACTAGTTTCACATAAGCCGATGCTGATGGCAGGGACAGAGCGCCGCTCACCTCTTCGGGCTCTCCAGTGGTGTTGGCCATACTGAGGGGCAAGGGCTACCCCCAACCCTAGGGGATCGGCCAGTTCAGTATTTGATGGGCCCTGGTGGACTCCATCAGTTTTCTTGCTGAGCTACACCTGCAAATGGGAAAAATGGAGGGAGATAGAGACAGAGGGACAGAGAGATGAGGGTAGGAGACACAAAAATGCAGAAACAGGGTGGTAAACGAGACTGAAAAAAATGGAAACAAGGATAGAAATGGATAGAAAACAACACTGAAGTGGAAAGGATGAATCAGGATGAGGGGAGGGAGAAACAGATGAGAAAGAAACAGAGAGAGCAGGTTAGTGTGTCTATGAGCCCTTCCCACTAACTCTCCAGCTATTCCTGCCCCTCCCCTCCTTGCTGGGTATAAGGGCTTTATGTCTCCTAATGTCCTCGGATTCCTTTCTTCCTCCACTCATGGGTCTGTAGGGTTGTAGATGTTGGTACCACCCTTATTCCCTTTTACAAGTCCTAAAGTTGTAGTCAAGCTTTTTTTTTTTATTGCTACCCATAATCCAGTACAATTATATATGTGTGTCACACACACATATACACACACCTCAACTAAAAGTTTTACACACCACTTGACCTAATTGTAATATACTCATGCATTTTTATTGTATTTCAGGTTTTTTGTTGTTTAACTATTGGCAGCCACTCATTAGATGTCTTTCTGACTTTCTCTCCCATTTCCTTTCTTCTTTGCTTACTTCTTTTCTTTTATTGCTGTACTGGGGATTGAATTTAGGGTCTCAGGCCTGGTAGGCAAGAGCCTACCCCATCCAATGAGCTATATCCCTAAGCCTTCTTTAAAATTTACTTTAAAACCTTTTAATTTTGTAATAGGATCTTATGAAGTTGAGCAGGTTGGCTATGAACATTTTTTCCCAGCCCAGGCAGGCCTTGAATTGGGATCATCCTGCCTCAGACTCCTATGTGCAAGATTACAGCTCTATGCCACCATGCCTAGCAATATATCCTTATTCATGGTCAGGAATGTGTGCAGCATGCTCTGTGAGCAATGGGAAGACTAATCTTGTTAAATGGTACATTTCAGAAACACAGTAGTAGGAAGTGAAGTCACAGAAGATCAGATGTTGTAGGGCTGTGGATTACGATAAAGCCTCTGGCTTTATTTTGTGTTAATTTAGGATTATGTATCAATATAAAAATGTAGGTATGCTTGTGTTGGTCCACTGGAAAAAATATTTCTTTACTTTAGGTCATGCACTGTTTTATGCTCTGGGAATATAGTTGTGAATGAGACAGATAAAAGATTACTACTCTAGCACTTGGGAGGCAGAGGCAGAGAGGCAGAGAGGCAGAGAGGCAGAGAGGCAGAGAGGCAGAGAGGCAGAGAGGCAGAGA
>NW_021604661.1:116471-116601 GCF_004785775.1 Grammomys surdaster | reverse complement strand
CAGAGAGGCAGAGAGGCAGAGAGGCAGAGGCAGAGGGGCAGAGGCAGAGGGGCAGAGGCAGAGAGGCAGAGAGGCAGAGGAGAGGCAGAGGGGCAGAGGGGCAGAGGGGCAGAGGGGCAGAGGGGCAGAG
>NW_021604661.1:116245-116461 GCF_004785775.1 Grammomys surdaster | reverse complement strand
GCAGAGGGGCAGAGGGGCAGAGGGGCAGAGGGGCAGAGGGGCAGAGGCAGAGAGGCAAGAGGCAGAGAGACAGAGACAGAGGCAGGCAGATCCCTGAGTTAGAAGCCAGCCTGGGTTACAGAACGAGTTCCAGGGCATCCAGGGCTACACAGAGAAACCCTGTCTTGAAAAACCAAACCAAACCAAACCAAACCAAACCAAACCAAACCAAACCAA
>NW_021604661.1:112971-116235 GCF_004785775.1 Grammomys surdaster | reverse complement strand
AAACCAAACCAAACCAAACCAAACCAAACCAAACCAAACCAAACCAAACCAAACCAAACCAAACCAAACCAAACCCCAAAAACCAACCAACCAAAAACAACAACAACAACCAAACAGATCCCTACTCTTGTATAATTGACATTCTAGGTCACAAGAAGAGACAGGTGAAGCTGGTAGGTCAGCTGATGACAATATTGTAAAATATTGTAAAGTAGGGGAAGAGGATTTAAAGTGCTAGAGGTGAGGAAGGTACTGCAGTTGCTGATGAGGTGGATAGGGAAGACTTCACAAAGGAGGAGTCATCTAAGCAAACAGGTGAGGATGTAAGTCCTGTGACTGTTTGGGATACTAGAACTCTAGGCAGAAAAAAAAACAGTCAGAATAAAGGCTATGAGATGGAGCTATCCCTGGCGCACTGGGAAGGAGCAAGGAAGCCATGGTGCGTGGAGTATTGAGCAAGGGGCAAGTGTTAGGAGGTGATATCAGTCAGAGAGTTGGTAAGGATGCAGCATAGAGGCCATAGTGAGGACTGTGATATAGAATTACCTGGGAGGCTTTTGAACAAAGATAAGATGTGATTCTGGTTCAGAGTTGAATAAAATTCTACTTGTTGCTGGGAAAACAGGGCATGTTCCATAAAGGTAGATGAAGTGAGATTAGTGACGCTTCATTAGTAATCCAGGTAAAAGGTCAGAGCATCTCCATGCCCCTTTTCTCACCAGAATTTATCTCTTCTAATTATATCATTTACTTTTCTTTTTTTTTAAATTTTATTTTATTTATGAGTACACTGTAGCTGTCTTCAGACACACCAGAAGAGGGCATCCAATCTCATTACGGATGGTTGTGAGCCACCATGTGGTTGCTGGGATTTGAACTCAGGACCTCTGGAAGAGCAGTCAGTGCTCTTAACCACTGAGCCATCTCTCCAGCCCCTATCATTTACTTTTCAAATTTAGATTATTGTCTCACCCCATTAGAACAGAAGCTCCACAAGGATAGGGTAGGTAGGTACCATCTCTAAAAGGTCAGTAACATGCACAAAGTAGGCTCCTGCTGAAAAGATGCCAAGTTATTTGGCTGAAGAACTAGACTGAACGGTGAGGGCAGAGAGCTGTACGAAAGTATTCGCCCTGGATTTGCTGAAAGAACAGCTTTAGGACTAGGAGAGTGCCTGCTGTGTGCAGGCAGGCAATATGGGGATGTGACAAGCATTTCCCAGAGGGAAGGGAGCTAGGCCAGGCCACATGGAACTGAAGAGGCTCAGGATTACCATTAGGGCTGGATATGAACTGGGGAATAGGCTAGGGAGATAGGTCTTGAAGTGGATGACTTCTTGCCAACCCCCTCCTAGTAAAGTTGTCCCCTTTGCATTGTTTCTAGCTCAATACAATCTAGCCTGTCACCTGAAAGCAGGATTTTTTTTTTACAGTATCAATTAATCTCATAGTCAATGGCCTACTTAAAAGAGAAGATGCTAGGGCAGGAGTTGGAAAGAAATGATGATAGATCTCTTTCAGTCCCGCCAAGACCTGATGTCTCCCACCCCTCCCAGGACTCCAGACAGCTCTCCACCTTATATAATTAAAGATGTGCACACACACACACACACACACACACACACACTCTATGCCTTAGTGATAAGAGGAGGCAAGGGGTAAAGATTAGGCATAGAGACAGATTGATTGTAATCAGATACACAGGGAGTGAAAAAGAAAGTGAGACATTTATGTGACAGGCAGATGGTGACACAGGAGAAGAAAAGACAGAAAAAAAATAGAAAAAAGGACAGGGGAAAAGACAGAAAGAGAGAAAGAGAGGAGAGGAAGAATGGCTTAAAAGAGATATAGATAACAGAGCAATGATGAATGAGCAAGAGAGGAGACAGAAAGGGTGGGGAAGGAAAGCCACAGGAAAAACCAACCAACCAACCAACCAACCAACCAACCAACCAACCAACCATTCACTCATCTAGAACACAGCTCCTTAAACCATGGTTTGTAACTGAATGAGTTATGAGTTGCATAACTGAGTGTGGAGGCTTCAAGAAATTTTACAAAATTTCTGGATGTGTAATGACCAAAATTTAATTCAATCTCGGAGGTTCGATGAATCCACACATATCTGACAGCAGTTGCTCATGCTGCATTATAGATGCAACATTACTGAAGCCATGGTTCTGAGTATACAACACACACATATACATGCCACTATACAACCCAATGACAACAAATGGTACCTGAAATGCTTCAGTGAAGACTTGACACTACTGTATGCTATAAATTTCAGTGTTTCTGTTGCACATGCAATTCCTTTTCTTTTATAAAACATAATGGTTGAAGTGCAGAAAATGAAAACCTTTAATACTTTCCTACTGTCATGTAAGTATCAAAATAGCATGCCATTATATTGTATTAGAATATTTGATTTTTAAAAATGCCATTTCAATTGGACCTCTGTGAATGCGAGGGCAGTCTGGTCTACCTAGAAAGTTCTAGGGCAGCCAGAGCTTAAAAAGAGAGACCCTGTCTCAAACAACCGCCAAAGAATTTAAAAAATTAAAAAAATAAAAAAAATTGCCATTTGAGTTGATGGTTTGAGTGTCATAAGAAAATAATTAGATGAGTTTCAGCTTGAAAATAGGACAGAATTTCCAGCAAAAGTGAAATGTCCCTAACCATACTTCTGGCATTTTGTACTATGTGTTTAAGTGAAGTGAGGTTCTCAGTATTGACAGTTATAAAATCAAAATACCAGTCAACTCTTAAAAACATTGAAGATGCCTTATATGTCTCAGTATCAAATATTCAGGAAAGATTTAATTATTTATGTAAAAAAGCACATCCACCTCAGCATGCAAATTTACTTTTGTCTTTAACTTGTTAATAGTAAATGTTTGATTTGTATACTTATTTTATTTAACTATACACCTGGGGTTGCATACAAAATTTCTTAGGTGAAAGGGGTCATAAGTAGAAAAAATTTAGGGAACTCTGATGTAGAAGACCAGGTAGAGATGGGAGGCTTTGAGAAATATGTAGACAGAGACAAAGCATACAAACATGTAGAGAGGGAGACATACTAGACTGAAAGGTAAATAATATGTAGCTCAGGATCTCAGTGACAACAAACATTAAAGTGAAAACCAACCTCCCTCAAAAACAAAAACAAAACCCGAAAACAACAACCACCCCCTAGCCCCAAAACCAAACCAAACCAAACCAAACCAAACCAAACCAAACCAAACCAAACCAAACCAAACCA
>NW_021604661.1:108861-112961 GCF_004785775.1 Grammomys surdaster | reverse complement strand
CAAACCAAACCAAACCAAACCAAACCAAACCAAACCAAACCAAACCACCACCACCAGCACCAACAACAACTCAATACTGCAAGCAAACAAAACCCTTGTATTATTTCCTGGGAAGTTTGAAGAGGTTGTATTAATGAGGTCGGGGGCTCAGTTGAGGCAAAGGATAAATGTGTGTGTGCACAGACCTACACACTCACAGGCTTTCGAAAACACAGTCTCATGGACAGCCAAGTAGTGTACATATGTGCGTGCTTACACACGCACACTGCTTGAGAAGTGAGCACACATACACACACATGCACCCACACAATGTGCCAGAGGTGAGCAGGCACAGATGAGGTAGTTCTTGTATCCATCTTAGTAACAGGGCTTTGTCCTTCACAAAGGCATTACTGCCCCCTAGAGGGCATTTGGGAAATCTACAGGAATGAGGTGGGGGGAAGGGGAGGAGGACGTTGCCACGTGTTAAGAGTGCAAGATGCCCTAATATTTAAGGGGAGGGATGGAGAGAGGAAGAGAGGGAGAGAGTTAGTTCATCACTTAGTGATACGTGGGGTCTTCTGACATTACTAACATATGACCTGCAACTTCTAGGATTTTGAGCTTATAATTAGCTGAGCCTAGAATCTTTTTTATGAAGATAAATGAGATTTTTTTCTTCATCTAGTTTTAGCATATCAGGAATTATCCAGGAATGTGGCTGTCCTATGAATCAAGAGGAGACTGTATTTTGCTTTTCAGTGAAGTTCACTAATTTGTAAAATCTCAATATGAAGTTTCTGCTTATCATTTTCCTGTACTTCGTGAGCCTGACATTTTTTCTACACTACATTTACTTATTATAACTCTCCAATTATTTTCTTGAATCTCCTGAAGAGTGCCATATCCAAACATTTATACATCGAAATACATTTATTACAAATCATTTCTTATTTGTATTATAGTTAACACAACATGTTCATTATGTAGGTACAGTATGGACTTCTTTTGAAATGACATGTGCAGAAATGTATTATCTGCAAACTCCATTTCCAGATAGTAAAGGACAAATTTTATGTAGCAAGTTTGTTACATAAAAGGCACATTGAGTGGGGGCCAAGAATTGGTCATCAGTGTAGAGACACTGTGTCACACACACATATGTAATATCTCACAAGCCTGCCTTCCCATAGGGTTTTCCTAATACACCACACACACACACTCAAGCACAAAGCAAACCTACTGTCATTTTACATACAAACTTCTATATACCCACCGAGCTGATATATCTGATTGCTTAAATACTCCCACATAGGCAAAAATCTCTTAACAGCACATCTGCATCACCTACAAACACTGTTACAAAACTAACATTCATGTTAAGTATCACTCACATTGTCAAATTCACAAACACTTGACACATGCTCCCTAGGTATGTATACATAGAATCCTCCCCCCCACCACGAGATAACTACAGATATAGTTACAGGCAAGTAAGACTTGCTCACATCTATAAATATCCTTTACCACAAAGAAATCAACTTATTTCCCCTCACATAGATTAGGCACACTCAACAATGCAGATATGTACATCCTGGCACATAAATGCACCTCTCTATTTAACATATAAACTCTTACTGATATGTGGAAGTGTAATAGTTCTAACATACCCACAAAAGAATAGGGAGGCTCACCCCCCTCTCTCAAACACACTTCAGCAATATGCAAGTGCAATCAAACAGAGACAAAAATTCACTTGCATGTGCAGATAGCAGATTATAAATGGACACTCCCATATGGACAAATGTGTGTAAACAGACTAATTTGCTCTTACACACATTATACATATCCAATAACAGGTATAATATAAATCTGCTCATGTGCAGACATCAGCTAACCCCTGCAAGTGTATGTGGAAATACGAGTAGAGAGCTACCTGGCCGGGTAGGGTACTTGCCACACCAGGGAGCTTGAGTAAGAACAAGTACAGGAGGCTGTGGCAAGAAGTACGCTGTTTTTCAATAGCTTCTTATTAAAACATCCCAGACAGCTTGATTATTACCTTCCACTTATTTATCATGAGTGAGGTTTTTAAGTTTGGCCTATATCTATGTATATGCTGCTTTTTTGTTTTGTTTTAAAATTCTATTCTTGTTCTTACTTTTCCTCACCTACAAAAGTAGAAAAGTTGGGGACTGACTGGGGTGTGGCTCAGTGGTACTACATTTGTGTACCATGCATATACTCATAGGGAAAGGAAAGGGAAGAGGAGGGTGGGGGAGGAATGTTGCATGATTATTGCTATGGACTACAGTTTGTTTATCTCTTATCCAAATATGTTCGGGAGCAGAAGTGCATTAGATACTGGACTTTTTCAGATTCTGGACTATCTGTGTAGATACATCTTGGCGATGAGACCTAAATCCAAACATGCAGTTCATTTGTGTTTTGTATGTATCATACACAGCATAAAGGTGATTTTAAGCAATATTTTAGTGTGTCTAAATTTTGTCTGTGACCTGTGACAAGATATTGAGTGAGAAACTTACCACTTATAGCATTAAAAAAATTCAGATTGTGGAGAATTTCAGATTTCAGGATATGCATTGTATTTGGTGTTCCTAAAGAGAATATAATCATTTAGTTAATTTACTTGACTGTCATTTCTTTATAAAAAGAACTCTTTATCAAAGTTATTTCAAACATAAAAATGCAAGATGGAACACCACAATGAACCTTGGTGAACTCAATGTCCAGATAGACCAATTATAAACTCAGAGACGGGTCTTCTTCTGTCTATAGCCCTAGCCATTTCTCTTAGCCCTCAGTTTTGTAAACCATAATTATTATACTATTTCACTCATAAACATTTCACTATTTGTTTTTAAAAGAGGCTTCCTCTGTAAACATCATAATATATTTTTATTATTTCTCAGTCTATGTATCGATTTACTCACTATTGGCATCCACTATTAAAAATTAGTTAAATCTGATTCTTGATGGTATTTCACATTTATAACCTTGTAGTTTTAGGTAAAAATATTTGTTGATAAATTAATGAGGCCATACAATAGCTGTGCTGGTTAGTTTTTTGTTAACTTGACTCAGCTAGGGTCATTTTGGGAAGATGTTTCAACTGCGAAACTGTCCCCATAGATTGGCTTGTAGGCAAGTCTGTGGGGGACATTTTCTTGATTAATGGTTGATGTGGGTGGTACTCTCCCTGGGATACTGGTTCTGGGTTGTATAAGAAAGCTGATGGAGGAACAAGCCAATAAGCAGTGTTACTCCAAGTCTTTGCTTCAGTTTCTGCCTGCAGGTTCTTGCCTTGAGAAACTCCAGTTTCCCTTCATGATGTACTACTGTAAGCTGTCAGCTGAAATCAACCCTATTCTCCCCAAGTTGCTTTTGGTGATGGTACTTGTCACAAGAAATAGAAAACAAAACCAAGATAACAGTTTAATTGAATTGATTCATCAAAGGTCAGGCTAGGATTTTATGATTTTGTCTCAGAGTTTCCTCCCAAAAAGTGCAATGAAAATTTAGTTTTAGAAGCCACAAAAATTTGTTGTACCCTTCAATAAAAAGATATAAGGACTGGGGATGCAGCTTAATGGTAGGTAGAGTGCTGACTTACCATGTATGAGGACTGGGGGAGTTGGTGAGGGAGATAGGAAAAGAGGAAAGGAGGAAAGGAGGAAAGGAGGAAAGGAGGAAAGGAGGAAAGGAGGAAAGGAGGAAAGGAGGAAAGGAGGAAGGGGAAGGGGAGAGAGAGAGAGAGAGAGAGAGAGAGAGAGAGAGAGAGAGAGAGAGAGAGAGTTTCATGGTTCATTTGGATTTCTTTCTTTTTTAAAACAAGGTCTAGGTAGCCATGGATGACCTCATAATCACCATATTCACTACATATCCCCAGGTGACGATAAAGCACAGGGCTAGAAAGATGAAGACTTGTTGCTCTTGCGGAAGTCCTGGGTTCGGTTCTCAGCTCCCACATTATGGTTCACAACCATCTGTAACTCCAGTTCTGAGAAATCTGACACTCTATTACCCTTGTGGGCACCAGGTATGCACATAACACACACACACACACACACACACACACACACACACACACACACACA
>NW_021604661.1:98454-108851 GCF_004785775.1 Grammomys surdaster | reverse complement strand
ACACACACACACACACACACACACACACACACACACACACACACACACCACACACTACATCTAAAATAAATATTTTAAAGCACTTGGAAGTACAAATTAAGGAACCAAGATATTTTACGATTAGACTATTCTTATACTGAGCTCAGTCAGTTAATGACAGGGTTGCAAACTTAACAAGAAAAGCTAAGCTAAATCTTACCTACTAGTATTCTGCAGGGAAATTGTCCACAATGTATTTGGGATGGATGAGGTAAAGAGACTAGGCAGAGGGAGTTTTAATTATTGCTATTAGGAGACACACATTAGGTCAGAGGTGGCAGTAGCTTAAAACTAAACTGTTGAACTGAAAGGAGTTCACTATATACTGATTTATGGATATTGTCCATATATGCTTAGTCTACAGTACTAATCAGAGCCCTTGAAGAGAAATGCAATTAGTAAAAAACTAAACTAAGGTTAATATATGCAAATTTATGCAAGAATATTTTGAAATATGGAAATTTCATACATAGGTCTATGAATTGATGCTACTAGTTTTTGTTTTGTTTAGAGACAGGGTCCCATTATGTAGCTTTGACTGGCCTGGAGCTCCATATGTAGACTAGACTGGATGCTACTGTTGGGATGACAAGCTGGCTTTGGTAATACCAGCGGCACTTGTAAAACTTTTTAAGTCTAATTTCTATAATACACAATGAACTAACTAACTAAATGATGACTTTAACTAAGTGCAAAACTGTTTCCATGTATCTTTTAGTTTTTTTTGAAGAATTGAAATCATACATATGTTTTTCTGTTTTAAAATTTAAGTGTGTAGGAATTTTATAAAAAAAATATCATAAGTGGTGGTAAGATGGCTCAGAAGGTAAAGGCGTTTTCTGTCAAGCCTGAAGACCTGACTTTGATTCCTGGGACCCACATGGTTGAGAGAATGTACTCCTGCAAGTTGTCCTGTGACTTCCACATGTGCTTACTGGCGTGTGTGAACCACCCCTGCCCCTGCCAAATACAAAATAAATAAATGTTAACTTTTAAAAGTATTATAAGCTAAAAGCATTCAATTACTTCTTTGTGTCTATTTCTTTTGCAGATTTAATATTCAATGGGCTTCAACATATCCCTTTTTGAACATATGGGAATAGAATTACATAAAAACCAATAGCCATCATTTTTCTTTTGTGAACCACAGTGTTATGTAGCCTAGCTTGTTCTTGAATACTCTGTGTAAATGTGGATAACCTTGAATTTCTGAACCTCCTGTCTCCACTTCCCCAGTGCTGGGGTTATAGGCTTGTACTACTATACCTGGCTTATGGGCTGCTGGGGACTGAACTCAGGACTTCATGCATGCTAGGTAAGCACTATGCCAGCTAAGCTACATGCCCAGCACTGCATTTGCAGGCACTTAAAAATCAAAGAAGGCAGCACTGACATGGCTTATAGATTCCAAGTAAACTCCAAGTTAGGAAAATGGAGGTTAAGTATGGCTCTGGAGTGATGTCTACTTGGTGTTGCATTATAAATAATAGAATATATATAGAGAGAGCCAAGTCTATGTCTACTTAGAAGAAATGTTTCATCATAATTTTGAGACACTTCCAATGATAAGTATGTTAGATTCAATATTCATGAGCACTTATTACAAGAATTTTATGTGTATGTGTATGGTGTGGGGGGCATACATGTGTGGAGACTAGAGGACTATCTTATTTGTCAGTCCTTGCTTTCTACTTCAAGACAGTGTCTTTATTGTTTGTCATTGTCTATGCCATGCTAGCTGGCCCCAAAACTTCTGTGGCATTCTCCTGTGTCCACTTCCCATCTCGTGTAGGTACGTCATTAGATATGCACACTGCTGCCGCTGGCTTCAAGAAGGCTCTGGGTATATGAATTTGGGTCTTCATGCTTCGTCCTTCCTTCCTTTCTTTTTTTTCCTTTCTTTTTTTTGAAATAGGCTTTGCTGACCTTCAGAATAATATAGCTGTGTTTTGTACATTCAAGTGAATTATGAAGGAAATTAGGGCAAAATGTGCCTGAGCCACCTCCTTGGTTACCTTATCCATGGCTCCCAAGATTAAGTGGCAAGCCATGTAGAAGTTTATATGTACCCAAACTATACACTATTACTAGATCCTATTTTGTTGCTGTTGTTTGTAGTTTTCACCAAGAAATACAATTACCAAATTGATTTACTGAATCCAGATAAAAATGAGCAAAAGAAAAAAAAAAGAATGGAACGATAATATAAGAAGCCATGGTAGTTATGACCAAAGGCTCACAAAAAGTGGCCACTGATGACCACTATGGATTCCCATCATGCCTTTAATCCTAGCACTCAGGAGGGTGAGGCAGGTGGATCTCTATGGTTTCGAGGCCAGCCTGGTCTATGTAGCTAGCTCCAGGTTGGCCAAAACTAAATAGTGAGACCTGTCTCCAAAAAAAAAAAAAAAAAAAAGATTATGCTCTGACCCAGACGTGCTGTATGCCTGTAAATATATTTGTGAGAAAGAAGCAAGTTTTTATTTAGTTTTGTTTGCTTTTTTGAGACAGGGTCTCACCATGTGACTCTGGCTATACTGGAACTTACTATGTAAACCAGGCAGAGCTCAAATTCAGAGGTCCACCTGCTTCTGTCTCCAAAGCACTGGGATTAAAGATGTACTCCACCACGTCTTGCTAGGAAGCAAGTTTGAAGCCAGCCTGGATAACACAGTGAGCTCTAGGTCAGCAAGACCCTGTTTCACAAAAAGAAAGAGAGAAAGGAAGGGGGGAGGGGAAGGGAAGATGTTATGCATTGAGAGGAGCAATCTAGTGTGTCATGAAATAATCTGCAAAAAGACTTTATTTGAAAGCTGTATACAAAGTCAATACTTAATAAATCCCCTAAAACTTTGCAGTTTTTCCTTATAAATGTATAATATGAGGAAAATGTTAGAAATTTATTTTTATCAAACTCCTGTACCTCTAAATAGTCTTTAGTTTACTCTAGTGTGCCAGATAGATTTTACTTTCTCTGGATGTTGAGTTGTGTGAATGCCCTAAAACACTCACATCTAGTCACATTGCATGTAAACACTAACACACACACACACACACACACACACACACACACACACACACACAGAGAGAGAGAGAGGGGAGGAATAGTATATGGGCACATGGACATTCAAATCTGTACTCACATTCAGAGTTAAACCAGCTGATAAATACAACTAGCTTCCCCCCCCCCCTTTCTCTCTCTCTCTCTCTGTGTGTGTCTTCTACACAAAGAAAATGTGAATGTGTTTTGGTATCCATTCAATAGCAAATCACTCAAGGATATACAACATACAGACATAACATACAAAGACACATTCACCATTCAAAGGACACTTGGAAATGTGCATACATACAAACATAACTGCACGGACCTACACATTTAGACACATTCCTGTTTGTGCAGGCATAAGAATTGACATTTAGACAGAGCTCAAATCTTGTTCATGTCCTACAGACCCAGACCTTCCGTGCTTCACACTGGCTCTTACACTAAAACATTGGAGCTACTACATTTAATTTTTATTGTAAAGAATATTTATTTATGTGTGTTCTTATGTATTCCATGTACACGTTCAGAAGTCAAAGAACAACCTTTGGTGTTCTCTCTGTTTACAATGTGGCTCCCAGTTACTGAACTCAGGTTGTCTGCCTTAATGGCAGGCAGGCAACTTTGCCCACTGAGCCATCTCACTGGCCCCAAACCTACTATTTTATAAAAAGCCACTCTCACAAATCTGCCCTGGTACACAGTCATTTAAACATAGCATCTGTATACTTGGAGGCATATTGCTCAGGCTCACAGCTGCACAGACAGGCAATCAAGCAGATGAAACAATCCAGACTCATGCATCCCAAACCCACATAACCACCGAGGCTTAGAAACATATAAACACAAATCTTCAGATGCACACACATTGATTCACACTTTCCACCCTCATTGAACAAGACAGATGCACACATTCTAATACATGCCCACATGTATTAGACACAAACCCACACCACACAAATGCTTCCAACTGCATTCATCACATATACAGGAACATCAGCCTTTTGAAATTTACAGGAAGAAAAGAGACTCACATGCACACATGTAGATACTGACAATTGTAAACCTAGTTCCGTAGTCAAATAAAAATACACCGGCATGTGTGTACACAGAATCATGTTCATATATGTATATACCCATATTCTCACAGATGCTACATTATCACACATATGGGAGTGTGTACTCACGTACCTAGAGAAGTGTATACTAGCAAATATACGCAAAAAGCTCAATGTCCTTCCATTTACCCTTGAGCACATTCTTTCTCACACATCTTTGTTTCTATATGAACACTGAGATTCATTACAACTATTAACCAATTTTCATGTACAAAGACGCTCTTACATAAAAAGAAGCTAAGCCCATTTTCTTGGACATACACATAGTACATATAATGAGTCAAATATGCACGTTAAAACCTCCTTTGCAGTTGTAGATGAATGCACACTGTTAGCTTTTAGGACAGGGATAATTGTAACAGGTATACACAGATGATAAAAACAGGTAATATACTGTTGTTACCTGTAATAAGTAATTCCTCATGAGAGGGCTCATTATGTGCTAGGCACTGTTCCAAGCACTCTCAGTGTATTAACTCATCCTATCCTAACGTTGCAAGATAGATAGGTTTATTTCCTCCATTTTACAGACAAGAGACTGGGGCTTTGTTGAGGTTATGTGATTTACGCAAACCACACAGCTAATAAACAGTAAACCCAAAGGCTGTCTCTAGAGAACTTGCAGATTCAATTTATTCACATTTAGAAATAAATTCACCTCAAAAATAAATTCTAAATTCACATTTAGAAATTATATATATATATAATTTCTAGCATGTGCATATACAAGCCAGTGTTCCCATTTAGTAATGCACCTAGGTACAAATGATCATTCATACCAAGTTATGGACAAGTTCACATTACAGACATTTTAGCAGAGATATATATGCCCAAGAAAATATATACATACGTGGTCACAATCACAAATTTTACTCATAAATGACCACTATTGAATACACAAAATATCTAGATACAGCACCTATAAAATAGCTACATAAATCCACGTTAGATATCTTCCCAAATGAAATACATAGAACCACACACTATCCAGATATACCTGCACACATGCTAGATTCAGTCATCTCACACAAACATACATTTTCCCCTCACATGCACCGCTTAGATTCTCTCTTCCCTATCCATCCAGAGAACTGAATATGTCCTAGTTAGATATACCCATATTCTCACAAGCCCCAAACCCAGATATATACACATTCATCCTCCTCACACACACTACTCAGATACATCTACTTTCACACATATACCCAACACCAATACGCCCACACTTTCATATACATCCCATTTACATAATCCATTCTCATATATATGCACATCAAATATGCTTACACTTACAGTCACTCTATCCAATTAAAGTCACACTTATACAATCTCCAACTCAGCATGCCCACACTCTTACATACAGAATTTAGATACACTTAAACTTACCCTCACCCCAACTTGAAGCACTCATACCTGTCTTAGGTGTACCTATAATCTCTTTCAAATGCATACTACCAAAACACAACCAAAGTGATACATGTACCCTCTAAAAACACTGCACTAACACACACCACCTAGATATATTCACAGTTTCCAAAGCCAAATACATACACTCAGAGACACACACATTCACATATCACCCAAATTCTAACCTAACATGATTCAGAGAACTATGTGCATTAATACTTTCTGTTTGTTTCTTTGTCTTGTCTCTGTCTGTCTGTCTGTCTGTCTGTCTCTCTCTCTTTCATACACACACACTTTGCCACCTAAGTATATCCATGCTTTGACCTGCTTACTATTCAAACACACCTACATTCAAATCCATTCTATTCCAAATGCGCCCACACATGGTCTCACACACAAGCCCGAATGTACCCATACACTTTCTCTGATATAACATCAGGATACATCCACATCTCATAAACATGTATAATTCCAATACATACACTCTCATGGTCACCAAGTCTACTGATGTAAACTGGATGGTGTGTATGCAGAATGTTTTTAAGGCACATTTGTGTGGGAAGTACTGTGCAGAGTGTGGGTTGGGTATATCCATATGGTGTGGAGGAGAAGAAGGCATGGGTGTATTTGGGTAGTGAGTTTGTGTAGAGGCATACACAGATTGTTTGTGTGACAGTTGAAAATATTTGGGTGGGATGTATGTATATCTTTGTGTTTAAAAGAATCCTTCCCTTGCTAATACACACAACTATCTCACATGCACACACTACCCAGAAATACATATAATCTCTTACATATATACACTCCACATATTCACACCCCGCCCATATCTAGTACTTTTTAAAGATATACTTTCACTTATGCATATTTATTGACATCTACATTTCTGCGTGGTGGCGTTATTTGGGTGTTCTATGTGAAATGTCCAGATGCACATTTGTACTTTCTCATCTTAGCTGTCGCTTTCTCTCCTTTACACACACACACACACACACACACACACACACACACACACACTCCAACCAAAGCTTTTACTAACCCTAGGCACTATTATGATGCTGTCCTGCCCTGTGCCTTTGCCAGTGGTGAGAAAGGAAGGGAGATTTTTGTTTCAAAGTTTTATCACAGCCCCCTGTGGTCATTGGTGAGCATGCGGAAGAGACTACAGTGCAGTGTGGGTGCATGCATACGGTGTAGACGACATGAAAGCTGGGTGTATTTGGGTAGGAAGTTTGTGTAGAGGTCAGTCTGTACAAGACCAAGGCCAAATCTCATATCAGACAGGCAGATGTACAAATACCTTTATTTATCCACACACAGGCACATTTCTATTAGACTTAGCCACATTTACTCTTTAAAATAGGCTATATTCACATGATATACTCATAAATGACATGCATTCACTCACAAACACAAGTGGGGACACAGGTATGTAAAAGTATTTTTACATATCTACAGAGATATGTAAAAATATATGTATCATATCTAAAGAGATGATAAAGAAACATGGGTGGGTACAGAAGAGGGATCTCCCAAGTTGTGTATACATATACCCTCAAACATAACCACTGAAGTATATTCACACATACATACACACACATACACACACATACATACACGCACACATACATACATATCTGTATAGATGTGCTCACACATATCCATACCTAAATATACAAATGCTTGTAAATGAGATGAGGTATACATATGCAGATATTCTAACATAAAGACTTGAATATACAACTGGTCATGTACACACATAGCATAGTCACATGCTTATAGACTTGTACATATAATAACTCATTCTTATAGGTATACAATTAAATATAAAAACACAGATATTCACAAAGCACACTATCACAGTCAAGTATATATACTGTTACATCCACACACCCATTCTGAGAAGCCACATAAATTAGAGTAACTTAAATGTATATTGGAATACAACATAAGGGCATATTTCAACACATGCACATATAGAAGTACACTCATGTATTCTTGCACGCACACTTGTTCTGCATAAGAAAATTTGATCCACGTATCACATACATACATGCAAAGACATCCATAAATGGAAACACATACACATAAATGTACTTGTGGACTAAGAGTAGCACGCACATAAATTTATATACATTATTCTATAATACATGCTTTAGATCAAACAAAGATAAAAACATACAAATGCAAATAAAACTGTGAAAACTGGTACTTCACACATTTGTGTATTCAGACGGGCATACACACAGGCTTATTCAAAAATATACCCTTAACTGTGTTTGACAACACATGCCTATGTACAGATGTGTTCACTTGAACATATGCACAGTCAGGTACTAACAAATACTAGCATATATATATATATATATGCACAGTCACTCAAGACATAGTCAAATACACAGTCACACTAAAAATTTCAAATAAGACACATACTGAGACACATGCACCCAAGTGTCCTGCAACACTCATGCATACCATAATCAGATATGCACTTACACCAAACTAGACATCATACAGATATATCCATTCACCTATGCACACAGCCTTGTGGATGAATACACACTGCTATAAACACCACAGTCTATGCACACATAAAATATTTTTCATTCATATACTCTTCTCTTATTGCAGTGTGTCTATTTATACTTACATTTCTTTAAATAGATATGAACACATAGGCTTATTTAGAGACAGTGGCCACTCAAGCATGCACATGCAGGCATAGACATAATGAAAATTGCTAAAGAATCTATACAGACTTTTACACATAGGCCTGGTCACACAAATATATGCAAGACACACCTACAACACATATAAGCATGTTCACACACACATACTTTCCTATATGCATGGGACACATATATCTATTTTTGTACTCACACAAATCATTTGGATGAATGCACACTGAAAGTCACACGTGGAAAAAAACAGGAATATATACAATCAGATCCAGCTAGGCATTCATTTAATTGGACATGTAACACACACACACACACACACACACACACACACACACACACACACATTCAATAGGCCTAATACAAGCTCAGAGAAACATGCCAATACTTGGGTCAGAATCAAACATGACCATTTGCTCACCCAGATAGACATGCAAAACCATGCCCTCCAGTACAAACTCAAACCTATTCAGACACCCACAGAATCCCATATGCTGTCATATAGCCTGTTGACACACACATAAACTCATATACACCTACAGCGCAGTGATGAGACATGTACACACAGGGTAGACATGCAGTCATTTGTGCGCACATATATATATATATATATATATATATATATGTTTAGTTAGTTTCAGGTCGAGATGCCCCTGGGCAACAGGCTAGTTCCTCTCCTTCCACAACAAATGCTTCTTCAGGAAAGTATTCTCATAGCTAAAGGTCCCTGCCCTCCCTGTCCCTCTGTTTCCAATCTCTCCCCTCCTTTGGCTCCTCTGCTGACTCCCAACCCCTTGGTATTCTCCCACGTCCCCATACCTAGAAACCAGTTAGGAAACCCTATTCTTCCACCCCAGGGTATAGATGAGCAATCTCTGCTACAGGTCTGGCCACTGCATGGACCACACCCCAGCTCGCTCAAAGCCCTATAATCTCAAAAGCCTCAGCTCTGTCTCCAGTCCCTGCCAACCACTGACCATAAGCCAAACTCTAGCTAATTTCCCCTCAACAGAGGGACACATACCAGGGCCAGGAATTCTGCAGGCTGCAAGCCAGGCCTCTGCTGCCTCTCAGTCTGGGCTGTGTGTGTGTGTGTGTGTGTGTGTGTGTGTGTGTATGTTTCTGTGTACACAAATAAGGGGAAGTGCATGGAAAGAATCCCGAGTAGGGTAGGGATGACTGCCCACAACTATCTATCATTCTTTACAAATGAGAAGTATTAGCATAAAGCTCTTCTGCTTCCCTCTACTTGCCACCTTCCATCTTCCCACCTGCTGGCTTCCTTAGATCTCTGCTGAGACCCTGGAGAAAAGGTGCTAATCCTTCCCCTAATCAATAGCAATACTAATCATGAACAGCCAGCAATAATATTGACCCTGGCACTGCTCAGCACCATCCTATAAACACATTTAATTGTTTGCATGCACCAATTTATTTAATCCCTGCAGACATCCATGAAGAAAAGGTTACCAGTCTCTTTGACAAATGGAAAAAAAAAATCAAAGTTCAACAAGTGACATGCCTCCACTAAAGTTGCGAGCTAGTAGTTAGGAGCCGTGTCCCTAGTAGAATCCATGTTCTCCATATACCAGGTTTTCCTGCACCTCCAGATACAGGGACCTCTGGCTACTGTGTCATAGATCTGGAGGTCCCAAACACAATATGGGTATCTGAAACAGAAACAGAGAGCCATGTGATAGAAGCCAGGGCCCACAGTGTGGGGACCACTATGTTATTCCTGTCCCCTGTACATTGTCATGGGAATTGGTTCAAGCGCTCTCACAGCCCAGGGCCTGAATGTGCTCCCTACCCCTCACCTTACCTTCCTCTATTCCTATAGCAGCTTCCTCCCACTAGCTGGGACACATCTTCCAGGGTGAGTGAGCAAAAGTATGTTACCTGTAGATAGAGACTGGGAAAAGAATAAAGGATGTAATGAGGGGTGGTCTGCATGAGGAGCAGCTTCCTCCTCAGATCTACCCACCTGCTTGGTGCCTAGGTTCTCTGTCTCTCTTACAGACACACAGACACATAGACACACACAGAGGGTGGAGAGAGAGAGAGAGAGAGAGAGAGAGAGAGAGAGAGAGAGAGAGAGAGAGAGAGAGA
>NW_021604661.1:48435-98444 GCF_004785775.1 Grammomys surdaster | reverse complement strand
AGAGAGAGAGAGAGAGAGAGAGAGAGAGAGAGAGAGAGAGAGAGAGAACAAGCTAAGGAACCTGGAGAACGAGGAAAGGAAGCTGCAGGCATTGTGAGAGTGAGGCTCAATGGGCTCCCAGGTACCCCTGTCCACAGCTAGCACACAAGGAATAGTTTTGTGTCTAAACGTGACCATAACGATAGAAACAGACCCTGTGAGGGGTTGGGGGTGGGGAAACAGGTGGTGGTTCCCTTTCTTATGGGACATTCAGGATTAAAGAAGATGAGGAAAGATAAGCAGTCTTGAGGTTTGAGTGTTGTCATAGTCAGTGATGAAGCAGAGAGACTAACAGAGAGACAAGAAGCATGACAGTGATAAGAGACTGAAATATATGGAGAGACAGAAGAGAAGTCCCAGCCCCCCTCCTCCCCTAGCTCCTTCATGGAAGAATGCTGACTACTTACCTGGGTTCTCCTAGCAGGACTGTCTTGGAATTCAGGAAGGAGGCTCATTCTGTCTCATCCAGGATAAACCACAGCCCAGGCCACATTGTGGGACCCTCACTGGTCTGGCAGCCAGTGACACTCTTGCTTCTGTTGCCGTGGATACAGCCTGGTTGGTCTAAATCGCTGGCAGCAAGGAAAGCAGGTGCCAGAGGGGTAGAGCTGGAGATGTTGGGGAACACCAGGTGGGCAGCACACAGCTTTGGGTTGCCCAAGTAGCGGGCAGGTTGGGGTCCTGGTAGGTGCTTCTCCCTTTACACATTCCCACCCCCATCTTCATGCCACCGCCAGTCTGGGAGGGGGCCAGCGCTGGCTCCGCTACTGTTCTGCCTGCCTAGCTACCGGTTCCCCCACCCCACCCCCCACCCCCCACCCAGTCTGCCTGCTGGCCGCAGCCTTTTGTCCTCAGAAGACACGGTCCCAGCGGGGCCTCTGCCAAGCTTCTAGCAGATGCTCAGGGTCCTGGACTCCTCCCTGGGAACACAGGAGCCATGGCCTGGGAGGGCCCCAGGTTAGGGGCACACTCTTATCCAGGCTAACCCCACTCTCCGGGCCTGGCGAGGATGGAGAAGAGATGCAGGTCCACAGCCAGAGGCAGCAGCAGAGGTGGTGTTGAGGAGGGGATGGACGCCAGAAAGAGGGGGAGGGGTGGAGGGAGAGAGAGGCTGGCCTGATAGCCGTGTCCCAGGTTTTAGATCCGGGTTGAGAAGGGTGGCTCAGAGCATCCAAGGGGGGTCCTGAAGCGAGACGAAGGTACAGTGGACCTGCTGGAAGGAATTCCTGGCCCGGGAATCACCCCGCTTCACACAAATCCAGGTTCCGTGATGCGGGGAACACCTAGCTTGGATAGGGTCACAGTGAGGACTCCTGGCCCCTTAGCTGGACTCTATGTAGCCTGTTGGTCCTCCCCTCTCCTCGATTTGCACAGTCCCTGCCCGAGGGGCGGGTGGAGGAGGGAGGGAAGCAGGGAGAGCAAGGGAGGGAAGAAGGGAGGCTGAGCAGCCGGGAGACTCCCAGCCACCAGCAAGGTCCTCCCTGGGGCGGGGCGGCTGGGGCTGGGGGAGGGGGCTGGCGAGACCGGGAGAACTTGGCTGCCTGGCTGACTGAATTGGGATGCTTGATGTGGTGGTTGTTCTTGCCAGGACAATAGCTGACTGACAAAATCAGGCTCAGGCCTTTCTGACTTGAGAGAGGCCTGTGTGGAGGTGAGGGGAAGTAGCCAAGAGGTTGCTGAGAAAGCAACTTACTTAGGCTACTCTGTGCAGAGAGGGCAGGGCTTGTAAAGGTCTGGGGTCGGATTTTGGGCAAAGATTCGGTAGATGTTTCTCAGGTTTGGCATGGAAGGCTTGAAAAAGAAGGTAGATAACCTTATTTAGGATGGGATTTTATGGGTAGGCTCTGGAAGCTGGCTTAGCGAGAGATGGAGGAGGAGTCAGACACCCAGCTTAGAACTCCTGGTCAGGATATCCCCAATGATACTTCTGCTTTTTCTGGGCCAGGAGGCAGGCATGAACTCATACTTAAGGCTGTATTCCAGGATAGCATAAAGCGAAAGATGAGAGGAATGTCTGGGGAACAGAAATGGGAAGACCAGGGAATACAATTCAGTTTTGAACTGGTTTAAAGAGGGACCAAATGATGCTGTGGTGGTTCCTCTAGTTTATAGCAGTCAACAATTCCAGTTCCCTTGATATAAAAATTGTATTTTATTTGTTTTCTTCCCCCATCTGTTGGTTCATTCATTAAATAGCTTTATGTAGGTCCAGTGCTGGGCTCAGATGACTTGAGTAAATCAGACTTGCTGCCTGCCCTTATGAAAACCATGATCTGCCACCAACCTGTGGGCCAGGAAGTCATGCACCTGCATCTGGATCCCTCTGGTACCTGTGAAATCTAGATCCCCCAGGCCTGCTTTCTGGAAATATAAATCTGGTAGGTGGGAGAGGTGTGAAACATTTTTAGAAAACCTTTAGGTGGTTATTTTTATAACCTCTAAATTTGGGCACCATGTTTTGGAAAGGGATAAAATCCTATGGACCAAACATAAATTCGCAGTGGAAATTTGAAAGGACTTTGGATTGATCTAGAATGGAAATCTTTACCTGAAATCTTGTGAAATGCATCTAAGGCTGTGTGGCGGGATGATTTTGTAGCTTTAAATTCACACACACACACACACACACACACAAAAGGAAGAGCTGGATTTCTGTCTTAAGTTGGAAAAAGAGAACACATTAGACTTAAAGGAAGGTGGAAATAGTAGAATTGATAGTAGAACGCAATGGGATAGAAAACTGTAACAGAGAAGATTCACAAAACTAAAGGCTCTTTGACAGATCCTCGAGACATCATGATTCAGGAAATAAGAAAGCATGTCAAAAGGATAAGGATAAGCTAGAATGAGAGACTGTTAGAATTATAATGTTACGCTTGCAATTTTGAAAAATTTGACACAATGGGAAAGTTCTTGGAAGACAAAATTTGCTAAAAGTCACAGAAAATATAGAGTATCTGAGCAAACTTATAATTTTTAAACAAACTGAATTTATGCCTTTAAAAGCTTTAGAAGCTTTTAAAAGCTTTATCTCTAGGAGATACTGCAAGCATGGAAACCTGAGTTCAAATCTGTAGCAACCATGTAAAAGCCTGGCATGACTCTGCCTACCTATAACCCCATCATTGGTGGGCAAGGGCAAGTGGATCCATAGAACTTGCAGGCCACCCAGCCTAGCCAAAACTCAGTGAGCTTCCAGTTCAGTGAGGGACCCCTTTTCAAGGCATTTCTTTTTGTAGAGAGCAATAGAGGAAAAATGTCCTATTTCCTGTTCTGGCTTCTGTGTGCATGTACACACCTCCAAGCTCTCCAGACCCAGACACTGTCCAATAGTCAAGTCTGCAAAACATTCAGAGAAAACCTCCACTTATTTTCTAATTTTTACAAATTCCTTAAGGGATTGAAGAAAAATTATGATTGTTCATCAGGCGCAAAAGAAAAGTACCTAAACAAACAAACAAACAAACAAAAAACTCATAGCAAACTTAAGTTTTCTAAGAATTTAAAGAAGTTTATTAAAATACTGTACTTTCAAACATTATACCTAATGGGGGAAATATTGAATGCTTCCTGTGCTGGCTAGCTGTTGTCAATTTGATGCAAACTAGAGTTACTTGGAAACAGGGAACTTCAATTAAGGAATTTTCTCTAGCACATTGGCCTGAGGAAATGCCTGTGGAACATTTTCTTGATTAATGATTGATCTGGAAGGGCCAGGTGGCCCCAGTTTGTATTAGAGAGCAAGTTGAGCAAGCCGTGGAAAGCATAGGGCTAGGAAGTGGCATTCCTCTGTGGTCTCTGCTTCAGTCTTGCCTCTGTGTACCTATACTGACATCCCTCAGTGATGGATCTGGAAGCGTAAGACAAAATAAACCTGTTCTTCCTCAAGTTGCTCTTGGCCAGAGTTTATTATAGCTACAGAAAAGCAAAGTAGGACACTTCCTAAGATTGGGAACAAGACTAGGTTGCCTACTATAATCATTTTTTATTCAAATAGTACTGCAGGTCTTAGCCAGTGTAAGAAAAAAAAATATGGCTCAAGACAGGGGCTGGAGAGATGGCCTAGTGGTTAAGAACACTGACTGTTCTTCCAGGGGACCTGGGTTCAATTTTTAACATCCACATGGTGTCTCTCAACTATTTGTAACTTCAGGTCCAGGGGACCCAACTCTTAACACAGACATATGTAGACAAGACACCAATGCACATAAAATAAAAAAGTATAAAAAAGGTTCAAGATAAAAATTTCAGTACGGGGCATGGAATACTTTTCTATGAGTTTTTGGTCAAGGAAGCCCCAGGTGTCTCCAAAATAATACAGACTATTTATTGCTCTTGTCAATGGCTACCCACCATAACTAAACAGTAAGGCTCTACCACACACTTTGGTTGCAGGGCATAGAGAAATCAATCTCAAACTAAATAGATAACTTCTTCCTCCTTTCTGGCTAGCTTTCATAATGCCAGAAGGAGCTTGGCAGGTAGCCAATGGAGAACAAATATGGTCTTACCAAGTGCTGGACCTTGCATGCAACAATTATGACCTGCCAGGTAGGAAGAACCCATTGGTGAAAGACTGGCACGAGTATTATGGGATAACTAAGCACTTTCTGATTGGACTTGAGGCCTGCTCCATAGAAGGAATTTTCATTCCAAGTACTGTAATTCTGGTCAAAAGCCCATGGCTGGAAAGATCCTAGACTCTAGGGTAGAACCTGCTATTGTTAGTTTGCTAAATGGTAATGCTGTCAAATTGATTTCTAAATATGATCATATTCTATTGGACATATATATGTAATTCTCAAAAAATAAAGAAAAATAGAAATTTATATACATTAAACATACTAATTTTTTGTATATCAGTTATAGAAAATAAAGCTGTCTGATAAAGAAACAGAAAAGACAAGAGAAAATAAGCATGCAAATATTTACAAATATGACCATGTATAGAACATTAAAATGTGCCGGGCAGTGGTGGCGCACGCCTTTAATCCCAGCACTTGGGAGGCAGAGGCAGGTGGATTTCTGAGTTCGAGGCAAGCCTGGTCTACAGAGTAAGTTCCAGGACAGCCAGGGCTACACAGAGAAACCCTTTCTCGAAAAACCTTAAAAAAAAAAAAAGAAAAGAAAAGAAAAAGAAAATTAAAATGTATTTAAATGTATTGGAATTAGAAAAATTATCAGGGTTATGAGACAGGGTTAATAAAAAGAAAGTAGGCCTTTCTCTTTTCTAAATGCTCTCAATAATGAATTAGAAAAATGAAGAAGACATTATTAAAAGTTCTTTTATTCTCTGAGAATGTCATACACATATACAATGAAATATGAAATAAGATCTTATGGACCCCCCAACTGTTTTCCTCCAATTCTCCCTGCATCCCACCCAATACCTCTCCCTCCTAACTTCATGTTGTAATAGTCTAAATGAGAAGTGTTCCAAATAGGTTCAGGTACTTGAGCATTTGGTTCCCCTGTTGGTAGCCCTGTTTTGGGAGATTTGGGTGATACAACCTTGCTAGAGGAGGTATGACGCTGGAGGTGGGCTTTGAGATTAAAAGTCTCTTGCTGTTTTCAGTTCGTTATCTCTGCTTCATGCTTATGATTCAAGGTGTGAGCTCTCAGCTTCCTGCTTCTGCCAACCTGTCTGCTACTTGCCATCATATCTGTATCTATTATCATTATGGACTCTTGTATCTCTGGAATCATAAGTCATATAAGTTCCTTACATTGCCTTTGGTCATGGTGCTTTATCATAATAATAGAAAAGTAACACACATGTTTATATATATATATGTTATTTGTGTGCATGGATGTGGACTAGTCCACTGCAACATATGAAATATACTAATGGCTACAACTTCAGAGAAGGAGTCTCCTTCAGCAGCTATCAACTACCAGTATCTCCCTAGTAAAGGGCCAGGACTGGAAAGCTTCTCTCCCATGTATTCAGGAATTTTGGCTGCTTTGATCTTGTGTAGGTCTTGTGTAGTTAATCACAGCTGGTGTGAGTTCATGAATGCATGTCATGTCCAGAAGACAGCATCTCATAGCTCTCTTCCCTGTTCTTTTGCTCTTAGATCCTTTCTGTCTCTTCTTCTATGATGTTCCCTGAGCCTTGGCTGGAGCAGGAGAGAGAGGGTATATGCTCGCATGTAAAGATGTCTGATTTAGGGGATGAACACTCACTCAGTCTTTCATTCTTAGCAGTCACACCAGTTATGCATTTCTGCACTGACTGCAGTCCTCTGCAAAAGGAAGCTTCTCTGACAAAGGTTGAGAGCAGTGTAGGTCTATAGGTGTTTATAAATAAATAAAAATATTTAGATCACAAATTGACAGCATGATGATTAGCAAAATAACAATGAAAGATTCTACCATTGGATTCAAGATTGGTCCAGCCATGGGCTTAATTTTATTTTATTAGATTTTTAAGAATTTCCAACTCTTCCTAGATCCACCACTCCTTCCCCATCTACCCAACTTTGTACTCCTTTAAAAAACATTCCTCAAGACCAATGTGTTCTACCCAATTATTCTTGGAATGTGTAGTCTTTCCCTAGATCATAGTCGCCTGACTAGGGGCAACACTCTTAACACTCTTAGGGAAAACTGTTTCTTCTTCCAGAAGCTAATAAATGTGAATCGCTGCATCGCTAGGCATGAGATTTTGTACTGAAATCTAATCTCCATGTTGAGATTTTGTCTTGTTTGGGCTTATACAGGTCTGTGCATGTTGTTACAACATTGTGTGATCATATGTGCAACTGTCCTGCTGTGTCCAGAGACAGTTTCCTTGTAGACATCTCCAATCTCTCGCTCTTACACTCTGCTCCCTCTTCCACAATGCTCACTGAGCCTTGAGAGGAGAGGGTGAAGTATACATGTTCAATTTAGGACTGATCATCCTACAGTCTTGCACCTTGGCCAGTTGTGGGTCTCTGCTAATCATCATCTACTAGAAATTGAAGCTTCTCAGATGAAGGTTCAGAAATACATTTGTTTATGAGTATAGTGATAAAACATAAGGAGTCGTGTTTAATACTATGTTCATTTAGCAGAATAATAGTAAGAGGTTCTCCCATAAGGCCTATGACCTGTCTAATCACAAGTAATTGGCTTGATAATGGTCCCAGGAATGGGTTTCATCTGTGGAGTGGGATTTATATCCAATCAGTAATTGGCTGGTCACTCCCATGATGTTGATGTTATTATTGCACCAATGGGCATGTCTTTTCAGGCCAGTCATTATTGTAGCTGAGTGTGATTGAGGATTATTTTTCTATTCTGGTAGTATACATAGAATCTTCCATCACCATGAAAGCTAGCCAGTAGGGATGAAGCTTCCAGGTCAGTAACAGCTTGAGTTCTTTATGTTCAATGACTCAAGTGCGTGGTGTCTTCAGCAACAGGATCTTACTGTCAAGTTCTGGAGGGTAACCTAGAGCAATGCCAATAACCTATATTGTTTGTTTTTCTGGATGAGGAGAGTTTATGAGACCTCATTGGCTAACAACTCTGAAGTGATTCCTGACACCGAACACCTTTCTCTTTTTTTAGTTTGTGTGTATGTGTGTTTATTTTTTAATTTTTATTTAAAAATTATTTTCATATAATGTATTTTGGTCATGTTATTTCCCCTCCCCAGCTCCTCCTCTATTAGCCATACCTTCACACCACCACACAACTTCATGTGCGTGTTCTCTCTCTCTCTCTCTCTCTCTCTCTCTCTCTCTCTCTCTAGTAAAAAAAATCCCACAAGAAAAACAAAACAAAACAAAACAAAAAACCAAAAATCAGTAAGAGAAAACCCAAACCAACCCAATACAAAACCCCAAACAAAAAATGCATACAAAAAGGGAGTTCATTTTGTGTTGGCCAGCTACTCCTTGGCATGGGGCCTGCCCTGCAGTATGCTTTATATTCCAGTGACCCTCTGTTGAAGAAAACTGGTTTTCCCTTTCCCAGAATGTATTGACTGCAAATAGGTTCTTGGTTAAGGGTGAGACATCCCATTTAGGACTGAGTGCTCTAAAGTCTCTCTCTGCATTGCCCTATTATAGATCTCTTTGTTAATTACTATCTACTAAAAGAAAAAGCTTCTCTGATGAGGGTTGAGTGATACTGTGTCCCATGACCATAGCAACATGTCATTAGGAGTCATTTGATTGCTATGTTTTTTTAGCAGAATGAGAGTAGTAGGCTTTTCCCTAGGCACATGGCCTGTGTAGTCTTAGGCTATTGGCCACTTATTCGGTGTCAGATATGGGTCCTATCACATAGAATGGATCTTAAATCCAATTTTTAAAAGTTGCTGGCTACTCCTATAACTTTTGTGTCACTACTGCACCATTGTATCTTGGAGGCAGATCTATGTTGTAGGCCTCAGGGTTTTTAGCTGGGTCGAACTGATGAATACTTTATTCCCCCAGTAGTGTTCAGAGCACCTTTTAGCACTGAGAATACTAATCAGTAGTAGTGAAGCTTCTAGTTAGGCTCCAGCTCAATTTCTCCATGTTAAATGACATAAGTAAATGCTTTCTTCAGCTATAAGGACTTTCCATCAGGTTATGGAGAGCAACCAATAACCTTGGCAATAGCCTGTGATAGTGGGGAGTGGTGTCTATGGGACCCATTTGGCCAATGACTTAACAAGATATAACCAATTCCTGGCGCTGGAGGTTTTATTTGGTGGCATAAGACATCCAGTTGGGGCACTGTCTCCTCCATTATATGGTGACTTCATTTAAATTCCTCCCATATATGTATATATCTTAGGAAGTTTCTTCAGTAGTATGTTTCCATATGGTTTTCAAGTGGCCTTTAGTATTAGTTGTCAATATTCCTTCCTTCACCCTGAACTCCCACTCCCCTCTTCATTTATTTAATCCTCCTATTTTAGTTTCTTCTTTAATCTCTTTATAACACTGTACGCTATTTCACCTTCCTTAGGTGATCCCTTACTCCCCTACACCCATGGTGTAGAGATACATTATCTCTGGTTATTTCGAAAGAAGCACACATATAGAAAGCTTAAAAGCTAACATCCACATATAAGAGAAAAGTTGGCAGTATTTGTTTTTTTTTTTTTTTGTTTTTTTTTTTTTTTTTTTTTTTGGTCTGGGTTACATCAGTTAGGATGATTGTTTCTAGTGCCATCCATTTACCTGCAAATTTTATAATTTCATTTTTCTTAATTGATGAATAGTATTCTGTTGTGTAAATGTATCACATTTTCATTATCCATTTGTCAGTTGTTGGGCATCTAGGTTGTTTTCAATTTCTGGCTATTATGAGTAGAGTGGCTATGAACATGCATGAGCAATTATCTCTGTAGTACGATGTAGAGTCCTTTGGGTATTTGCCCAAGAGTGCTATAGCTGAGCTTGTGGTAGATTGATTTTCAGCTTTTTGAGAAACCTCCACACTCATTTCCATAGCGGCTGTTCCAGTTTGCACTCTCACCACTAATGGAGAAGTGTTCCCTTTTCCCTGCATTCAAACTAGCATGTGCTGTCAATTGTTTTATTGATCTTGGCCATTCTGACTCGGGTAAGATAAAATCACAAAGTAGTTTTAATTTGCATTTCCCTGACAGCAAAGGATGTTGAACATTTCTTTAAGTGTTTCTCAGCCATTTGGGTTTCATGTTTTGAGAACTCTGTGTTTAGTTCTATATCCCATTTTTAAATTGGGTTATTTGTTTTCTTGTTCAGGTTTTTTCTTTTAGCCCCTTGTTTACTCTGATATTAACCTTTTACCAAATGTATAATTGGCAAAGATCCTTTCCCATTCTGTAGGCTGTCACATTTGCGGAGTGATAGTGTCTTTTGCTGAACAGAAGCTTTTTAGCTTCATGCAGTCCCATTTGTTAATTGTTGGGCTTAAAGCTTGTGCTATCAATATCCTGTTCAGAAAGCTCTTTCCTATGCCATTAACTTCAAGCCTATTCCCTGTTCTCTTTTCTTTCAGGTTCAAGGTATCCGATGTTGAGGTCCTTGATCCATTTGGGGTTGAGTTTTATGCAGAGTGATAATTATGGATATATTTGGATTCTTCTATATGTAGCCATCTAGTTGGACTAGTACCATTTGTTGAAGATGCTGTCTTTTCTCCACTGTGTATTTTTTGCTTCTTTCTAAATAGTCAAGTGTCTGTAGGTGTGTGGAATTATGTCTAGGTCCTCAGTTTTATTCTATTTATCAATGTGTCTGTTTTTATGACATTAAAATGCTGTTTTTATTACTGTAGCTCTACAGTTTGAAATCTGGGATGGTGATACATCTTTTATTATTCAGGATTATTTTATCTATCCTATTTTGTTGTATTTCTGTAAGAAGTTGAAGTTTTTTTCAACTTCTGTGAAGAAATGTGTTGAAATATTAATGAGGATTGTATTGAATCTATAGATTGCTTTTGTTAGAATGACCATTTTCACAGAATTAATCCTATTGGTCCATGAGCATGGGAGATCTTTCCATTTTCTGATATCTTTTTCAATTTCATTCTTCAATGTCTTAAAGTTTTTATTATGTAAGTCTTTTGCTTGCTTAATTAGAGTTACCCCAAAATATATTATTTTTGTAGCTATTGTGAAAGGCACCATTTCACTGATTTGTTTCTCAGTATGTGTTTAATTTGCACATAGAGAGGCTACTGATTTTTTATGTATTAATTTTGTATCCTACTATTTTTCTGAAAGTGTTTATCAGCTGTAGAAGTTTCCTACTAGAGTCCTTTGGGTCATTTATGTGTAAAAGTCTATCATCTGCAACTAAAGATACTTTGACTTCTTCCTTTCCAGTTTATATCCCCTTGATCTCTTTCAGCTGTCCAATTGCTCCAAGAGTTCAAGTACTCTAACAGGTATGGAAAGAGTGGACATTCTTGTTTTTTTTTTTTTTAATGATTTTGGCAGAAATGCCTTGAGCATTTCTTGGCTGTAGGCTTGCTGTAAATTACCTTTGTTGTGTTGAGGTATGTTCGTTGTATCCTTAGTCTCTCCAAGACTTATCAGAAAGGGATATTAAAAATGTTGTCAAAGGCCTTTTCTCCATCTCATGCAATGATCATGTGGTTTTTGTTTTTCAGTCTGTTTATAAGGTGGGTTGTTGCAGTACATCTCTAACCCCAATAAACCCATACAAAGAACACACAACTCAGTTATAATATTTATAAGCTGCATGCCTAGATTGGGGAGATTTACCACTACATTACTCTAGTCCCCAGCTATGAGACCCCTTGCTACTTGCAGCTTCTACAGGCCACGTGGTTCTGCTCCATCTTCCTTCCACCACCTCTTCCTCTGACTTCCTCTGTCTCCTCTGTCTTCACATCTGCCTCTCTCCTTCCTCTCTTCACCTTCTCTATAACCTCCAGCCCCACCTTTCCCCTCCACTGCCCAATCACAGGCTCTAGCCTTTATTTGATCAGTTAAAATGGGAAGAAGGTTCGCATGAAATCACCTGAGTATGTGATCCACTCCTTGTTGGGGCAGTTCCTCTTGAGCAAGTGGAATTAACATCAAAATACCAACAGCACCAGGGCAATCCACAACAGTGGGTTATATTTATTGACTTGTGCATGTTGAACCATCCTTGCATCTTTGGGATAAAGCCAACTTGATGATTGTAGATAACCTTTTTTCCCCATTTTATTAAAAATAGATTTTTTCACATATAACGTAATTACGGTTTTCTCTTCCTCTACTCTTCCCAGTTCCTCCCCACCTCTGCTCCCATCTAAATTCACTTCCTTTTAGTCTCTAATTGGAAAAAACACAGGTTTCTAAGACATAATAATAGTATAAAATAAAACAAAAAACTAACACATTGGAATTGAACAAAACATACAAACAGTAGGAAAGGAGTCCTGGAGAAGGTACAACATTCAGGGACCCACTTGTTTGTATACCCAGGAACCCCATTAAGACACAAAACTGGAAGCCAATATATATATATTTATGCAAAGGACCTGGTGTAAACTTGTGTGCATGCTGTGCATGCTGCCTCAGTCTCCATGAATTTACACAAGTTTTGATTATGTTGATTCAGAGGGCCTTGTTCTCTTGGTGTCCTCCATCCCCTCTGGCTCTTACACAATTTCTGCCTCCTGTTCCATGGGGTTCCCGGAGCTCTGAGGGGAGGGATGGAGACATCTCATTTAGGACTGAGTGTCCCAAGGTCTTTCACTCTCTATGTAATATCTGGCTGTGAGTCTCTGTAATTGCTCCCATCTGCTGCAGGAGGAAGGTTCTCTGATGGTTGAGTGAGGCACTGATCTTTGAGTATAGCAGAATATCATTAGAAGTCATTTTATTGCTACTTTCTCTTAGAGGAACAGTAGTAGTACTTGGTTTTACCCCAGGTAAATATATATATGTCATATATGTACATATTCTAGGAAGCTTCTACTGTATTAGGTTTCCATTCTACCCCCACAATGGCCCTTAATTTTATGTCTCTCCCTGCATTTCCTTTTTTATTCCACTCTCTCCCGCCCCTGACAACTTGATCCTCCAATTTCAGCCCTTTCACTTGGTTGGTTAGAGTTACCTCAACAATTTTATATTTGAGGCTATTGTCAAGCATGTTATTTCCCTGATTTCTTTCTCAGTCCATTTATTATTTGTATGTAGGAGGGCTACTGATTTTTGTGAGTTAATTTTGTATTTAACCAACCAGCTACCTTGATGTGTTTATCTGCTATGGGTCTCCTGATAGATTTTTTTGGGGTCACTTATGTATATTCTCATAGCATCCACACATAAAGATACTTTGACTTCTTTCTTTTCTATCTGAATCTCTCTGATTTCCTTCAGTTGGACAAACTTGTCTTGTTCCTGATTTTGAGAATTCAAAATTTGAGAGTTGCTTTGAGCATCTCTCCATTTATGTTGATGTTGGCTACAGGCTTGCTGTAAATTGTCTGTATTATGTTTATGTGTGTCTCTTGTATTCCTAATCTTTCCAGGACTTTTATTATGAAGGGGTTTTAGATTTTGTTAAAGACCTTTTCTGTATTTAATTAGATGATAATGTGGGTTTTTTTCTTTCAGTTTGTTTATATGGTGGGTTATACTGATAGATTTTTGTATGTTGACCATCCCTGCATTTCTAGGATGAAGCCTATGTGATCATGGTGGATGATCTTTGTGATATTTTCTTGGATTCAATTTATAAGTATTTTATTGAATATTTTTGCATCAATGCTCATGAGAAAAATTGGTCTGTAATTCTGGTTTTTTGTTGAGAGTCTTTGTGTGGTTTGGATATCAGGGTGACTGTGGGCTCATAAGATGAATTTGAAACTGTTCCTACTGTTTCTATTTTGAAGAGTATTGATATTAGCTCTTCTTTGAAAGTCTGGTAGAGTTTTGTGCTAAAACTGTCTGGCCCTCGTCTTTTATTTTATTTTTTTTAATTGGGAGACATTTAATGACTGCTTCTAATTCCTTTAGTGGTTATAGTTCTATTTAAATTGTTTATTTGCTCTTGATTTAACTTTGGTAAGTGGTATTCAGCAATAAAATTGTCCATTTATTTTATATTTTCTAGTTTAATAGAGTAAAGATTTTTGAAGAACTAATAATTCTTTGGATTTCCTCCATGTCTGTTGTTATACCCTCTTTTTTATTTCTGATTTTGCTAATTTGGATATTCTCCCTCTGTATTCTAGTTAGTTTGGATAAGAGGCTATCTATCGTGTTGATTTTCTCAAAGAACCAATTCTTTGCTTCATTGATTGTATTATTCCCTTTGTTTCTATTTTGTTGATTTCAGCTCTCTACTTGATTCTTTCTTAGTCTACTCGGGTATTTTTTAAAATTTTTTTCTAGAACTTTCAGGTGTGCTATTAAGTTACTAGTGTGAGATCTCACTAATTTCTTTATGAAGGCACTTAGTGGTATGAACTTTCCTCTTAGCAATACTTTCATTGTGTTCCATAAGTTTGGGTGTTGTGCCTTCATTTTCCATTGAATTCTAGGAAGTCTTTAATTTCTTTATTTCTGCCCTGACCCAGTAGTCATTCAGTAGAGAGTTGTTCAGTTTCCATGAGTTTGTAGGTTTTCTGTTGTTTCTGTTGTTGTTGAAATCCAGCTTTAGTCTGTAGTTGTCTGACAAGATACAGAGGGTTATTTTAATTTTCTTGTCTCTGTTGAGACTTGCTTTGTGATCAACTATATGGTCAATTTTGCAGAAGATGCTGAGAAGAAGGTATATTATTTTGTGTTTGGGTAAAATATTCTGTAGATATGCTAGGACTTTTTGAATCATAACCTCTGTTACTTTCATTATATCTGTTTAGTTTTTGTCTGGATGACTTGTCAATTAGTGAGAGTGGGGTGTTGAAGTCTCCTACTATTAATGTGTATGGTTCAATGTGTGATCTAAGCTTTAGTAATGTCTCTTTTAACACCGGGACAGGTATGGCCCTCATGCCTCACTGGACAACAACAGGGGGACCAGAGCCATTACAAGGTCCCCTTCAAGTACTAGAGGTCAGGCCTCTATCCCTGCCTTTGCAAGATTAGATTTGCCACAGCCTGTCTATACTTAGAGAAGGGAGGAGATGTCAGGGGCATCCCTGCTTACACACTGAAGGCATAAAATCAGCCATAGGCCTAAAATCAGAAATAGGCCTGTCATACATGTATACTAATACCAAGTCTTGGGTGTCTGTGGAAAAACACTGAAACAGATGGCTATAAGCTATTGTAAACAGGCAGTTTTTGTGACAATTTACCAGCCTGAGAAGTCATAGACCTTGTAAATAGATAGCCTTGGCAGATAATACCAACTTAGATAAGGACAAGTGAATCATAGGTGGAGTCATAGTGACCTATCCCCTGAACCTTCACCCAGCCGACACCCTGTTCTGAAAAATATCTGTTTTCCCTGAACACCCATGCTCCAGTGTCATCCCCTTCCCCACGTCCTGCCTTTTTGTGTTTATAACCTCTGTGTGAATGAGTACAAATTACAATTTGAAAAAAAATAAATTTTATATATATATAAAAAAACAAAAAAACAAAACAAAAAAAGTAATGTCTCTTTTAGAAATGTAGGCACCCTTACATTTAGAGGATATATGTTCAGAATTGAGATGTCATCTCGGTGGATTTTTCCTTTGATGAGTATGAAGTATCCTTTCTGGTCTTTTTTGATTAATTTTGGTTGGAAGTCTATTTTGTTAAATATTAGAATGGCTACAGAAGCTTGATTCTTGGGTCCATTTTCTGGCCTCTAGTCATCTGGATTTGGGGTAATTTTAGGTCTAGGTACTAATTTCTGAGTTTATTTTTGATGGATGGGTGTTTTCTTCTTAGGTTTCTGTTTCCTCTCTGGTCTTCTGGTTCTGTGTAGCCTTGGTTTCTGTCAAGTCTGTCAGTCTGTGTGGTCTCTGGTAGAGCAGGGAGCCTCTGTCCTAGTTGGAGTCTGGGGCAAGGAAGGCAATTAGGAGGGTATAGGACTGGGGATAAGTTGGGGAGACACCAAGATAGTGAAAGAGTGGGGGAGTTTGGTGAGAGTGCAGCCTACATGGACTTCTCCCGGTCTGTGTGGTCTCTTTGGTAGAGTGGTGAGTCTCTGCCCCAGCTGTAGGCTGGGGCACAGCAAGCAGTAGGGCACAGGATTGGGGATAAGGTCAGGGAACACCAAGATAATGAGAGAGTGTGGAAGTTTGACAGGTGGGTAGCCTACCTGGACTTATCCCAGCTCGCTCCCCCCCACTCCTTTTTAAGATTTAATATTATTCTTTTGGCTTACCTATTCATTTCTTCTACCTTGTCTTTAAGGCATAAAATTCTCTCTTCTGTGTCTTAGAATCTGTTGCTGGGGCTTACCTCTGAGTTTTTTGACATCCTAAATTTATCATTTCCAGCTTTATTTCAGATTGGCTTTATTTCTTTAGTGTTTTATTTATTTGCTAAATTCTACCTTGATGTCTTGATATGTTTTGGTTATTTTATTCAATGTTTTTGTCTTTCTTGTCTTCATTAAGGCATTTGTTCATATTTTTTTCAAGTTCCTAGGACATATTCATAATTGCTATTTTGAAGTCTTTGTCTTGTATTTCAGCTAAATTGCTGCTCTTACGGCCTACTTCAATAGCGTTGTTGGCTTCTGGAGGAGGCATATTGTCTTGGCTGTTTATGTTTTTGTACTGATTCTAGGTATCGGGAATTTATGATGCTTGAGGTGTTCCTTAGTTACATATCTGGCTGTGTCTCTGTTGAGTGGGTGTTCTGTTCTTTTGTTGCTGTTGCCTACTCTGGATCTTCGCCAAGTATATTGGCTGTGGATTCCTGGTCAAGAATGTTTCTGTGGGTTGGCAAGTGACATAAAGAAATGAGGGTGGACTAGGAGGAATTGATGAGAAGGAGAGTGAGAAAGAACAGGGGAGACCCTGGGTTCACATCAAGAGGCAAAGTCCACCGGGGAATAAAGATGAGGAGCGGGGTGCGGGGTTAGGGGTGGGGGAGGGATCCTGCAAGCAGACTGCTGCAGGACCAAGAGTGTTCTTGGAGAGATGGGAATTCATGACAAGAAGGATAGTGAAAATTGCCTACCTGAGGTCTAGTCCACTGGGGCCACTGAGAGTCCCTGGTAGAAAGTGGTTTTTTTTTTTTTTTTTTTTTTTTTTTTTTTTTTTTTTTTTTTTTTTTGTGAGTTGGTGGGTGACCCAAAAGAATAGAATTGAGCTAGAAGGGATGGGTGAGAGGGTGACAGGAAGACAGGAAATAGCTAGGGGAAGCCTGGATCTGCACCAAGAGGTAGAGTCCCCAGGGAATGGAGGTGAGGTATGAAGCAGGACTCCTGCTGGCATACTGGAGCAGGGCTAAGAGTAAATCAGGCAACCAGAATGAAAGAGCTCTTCTTATTTTTTTTAAATTTTAATTAAAAAAAAATTAAATGTATTTACTTTACATCCCCCTCACTGTTCCCCTCCCAGTCACCCCTCCCACAATCCTTCTCCTCTCCCCCCTCCCCTTCTCTACCAACCAAAGAACATACATGGGCTGGACCTAGCCTTCCTGCACATATGTAGCAGATGTGCGGCTTGGCCTTTATGTGGGTCCTGAACAATTGGAGTGAGGGCTCCAGTTGTTGTCTGTCCATGGGATATGTTTTTCTAGCTGGGCTGCCTTGTCTGGCTTCAGTGGGAGAGGAAGCACCTAGCCTCTTTTTTATTTAATTCACACACACACACACACACACACACACACAAACACAATGTTGAGTCTGTTTAGTGTTACCTGTATGTATGTTTCATGGATGAGAACTTGGTATTGGATAACCAATTAGGGCTCTGCAGGGTGGGGAGTAAGCCTGAGACAGAATAACCCCACCTAGGACTGTGAGTGCTAGGTTTGAGCAAGCCCAAGACAGATAACCCTTGCATGGGGTCACTTGGATGGGCTCAGTTGAGGAGCAGACCTGAGATGACCACCAGAGCTGCTCCATGGGGCCCAGACAGGGAACTAGCCTGAGGTAATTACCAGCCTGAGATCATGCCTGAGATGACCTCCTGTCTGGTGCTATAATGCACAAGCTGAGCATATCATTTCTGAAACGAACCCAGACACTCAGAGACTCTGGGTACCACTAAGAGGAGCAAGTAAGTGGTGGGGAAATGGAAAAGAGAGAAAAACAGAAGGAAGTGGGCACAATGAAGAGAGGCAGAACTGGAGACTCAAAGATAGTGAGGAGCAGCCTGATATGAGCAGCTGGGGATGCCACCCGAGACCATAGTGGGTTCCTGGCCTGTGCTGCCACTGGGGATCACATCTGGGTCTGTGGCCTTGCAGCAGCAGGGGTCTGTTAGGTGGCCATCTTTGGTCTGGGCTGCTGCCTGGGGACATGTTGATGTCTGAGGGTGAGACCCCACCACTCACCTAGACATTGTGGGAGATATTGCCCTGGGAGTGTGAGATCAGGAGAGTTGACCCCACCCCTAGCCAGCTGCAGTACTTAGGAGAGTGAGCCTGCACATTGCAGTTGTAGGTGAGCCTGCCCTCAGGGTATGAGTGTGGGAGAGCTGGTCCTACCACTCATCTTCCATGCAATGGCATGGATGAGGGAGAGATATCCTCTCCCCAACTCAGCCCTCATCCCCTGTGGCAGATGGAAGATCTGATCCTGGGTTCATGAGAGCTGGACAGGCTCTTCATCAGCACTTGGGAGAGCGGGCCCTGAACCTTGCCTGGAAAGCACAGTAGAGCTGATCCTGGTGGAGAGCTAGCTCTGCTACTTACCTGCTGTGCCTTGACATGGGCAAGGGAGAAATGCCCCAGTCTTCCCCTTGTCACCTATGACAGGCAGGAGAGCTGGCCCTGATGTCATCAGGCTCTGCTCCTCACCTACTGCAACTCGCCTCAGTAGCATAGTACAGCTGGTCCTGGATGTGGGGGTTGTGGATGAGCCAGCCGCAATGGCACGAGTGAAGGAGAGTTGGCCCTGCCTCTTGTCTGCTGTGCGGTGGCATTGGTGAGGCATTGGCCAGTGGATTGGTGAAATGCCCTCCCCTCCCTTTTGCCACCTGTTGCAGGTGAGAGAGCTGGCCCTGATAGGGTCATGAGAGCAAGAGACTTGGCCCTCACCTGCTGCAGCACTTGAGAGAGCAGGCCCTGCATGTCACTTGGGTAGCATAATCAAGCTGTCCCTGGACATGGGGGTTTCAGGTGAGTCAGTCCCAAGGGAGTGAGGACAGGAGAGCCGGCCCTGCCTCTTATCTGCTGGGAGATGGTGCTGATGAGGGAAAGATGCCCTCCTCCCTTCTGCCATCCATCACTACCTATGACAAATGGGAAAGCTGCCCCTGGGATCATGAGAATGGGAGAACTAGCCATATCCCTCACCAACTGCAACACTTGGGAGAGCAGGCCTCGCACCTTGCTTGGGCAGCAGGTAGAGCGGGGCCTGGTTGCTGAGATTGCGGGTGAACAGGCTTCGAGACTGGGAGAGAAGGAGAGCTAGTGGGCTGACCAAGTCAGATACCTCTCAGGGCCAGATCCAGGGCTTTGAATTGGCCCACCCCAGTCCTACTCCATTGATGAAGTTGGAATGCATGAAGGGGCTGTTCCTACAGATCCAAAAGTACAGAATCTCCATGACACACAGAACCCACTGAGCTTCCAGTACGGGATAGAGTAGCAGAAGCGAAAGCACTCGTACAAGACTCATTGCAGTGAACATTTGCAAGCAATGAAGTATAGACAAAGGAGATATATATATATGACACACTGTGACACACTACAGCTTCCACAATGAGATTTTCCTATGTTTGTGGGAGGTTACAAGGGTGGAGGGCAGGTTCAAGGAGAGCGGAAGATGAGTGGGATTGGGGTGCATGATGTGAAAGTCACAAAGAACCAATACAAGGTTGAAAAAAAAGGTTGCTTCATTTTCCTTTACCTAAGGTTTGCAAAATGTTACATATGAGTCTTATATATATCTTGTTAAGCTAAATTAGGCATCACTACATATCACACAGCTTTCATGCTTATGGTAAATGATATTAGTTTTTATTTACATTTTAATTGTCTGTGGCTAGGATAGAAAAATAGACCCAACTTTTCCCATAAGTGTCAGATACTGTGGTAGTTATCAGATCATATGGTTTTCGTTATTTCTACAGAATCACATCTTTTCTGTAAACGAAAGCTGTTTTGATTTTTCTTGTGAGCAGTCCGTAAAATGTTGAGTAGACATGGTAAAAGCACACATCCTTGCCTTGTCCTCAATCTGAAGATAGAAAGTATTTACTTTCAGTTTTACCATTTTTTTTAAATCAGCATACAAAGTAGTGGGTTTCAGTAGGGCACTTTAACACCTACTTTCCTCACTTCCTCGCCCCCATCTTTCTGTCTCTCTCATGCTGCTCCCTTCTTATCCCATTAGCCCCTTTCTGCATTCATGTCACATGTATTCTCTCACTTTCTTCCCCCCAACCCTCCTTTAAAACTCTTCCCCTGTCCCCCCGCCCCCCACCTTTATGGTTCTTTTTTCTAGTGTTATGCAAAGATGAATATCTTTGCAAACTATACTTCAAACAGGCAGTTGATATCTAGAATATATACAAGAACTGTAAACATTAACCACCTCCAAACCTAAATAGTCTAGCTAATAAATGAGCTATTAATGGAACAGCTTTCAAAGGGAGAAACACAAATGGCTAGTAAACATTTTTTTTTAAAGTGTTCACCCTCCTCAGCCATCAGGGAATTGCAAATTAAATGTAACTGTGAGATGTCTTCTCACCTTAGTCAGAATGGCTAGCACTCAGTCTTTTACAATTAAAGATTATGTTAACTTTAGATATTTTGTAGATTACATTTATCAGTATAAAGATGTTCCTTCCTATTCCTAGTTTGCTGGTAGTTATATACCATGTTGGATTTTATCAATTTTTTTATTTTTTGTTTTCTTGAGATAGGGTTTCTCTGTGTAGTCCTGGCTGTCCTAGAACCTGCTTTGTAAACCAGGCTGGCCTCAAACTCACAGATATCTGTCAAATGTATTGATTGAGATGCTCGTTTTTATAAGTCTATGAAGTATAGAGATTTATTTCAAAATGTTCAGTCCACTTACAAACCATGGTATAAATCCCACGAGGATATAAAATTTAACCTTAAATTTTTATCTATCTATCTATCTATCTATCTATCTATCTATCTATCTATCTATCTATCTATGTGTCTGTCTGTCTGTCTGTCTGTCTGTCTGTCTGTCTGTCTCTTCAAGACAGGGTTTCTCTGTGTAGTTCTGCCTGTCTTGGAACTCTCTTTGTGGACCAGGACGTCCTCAAACTCACCTGCCTCTGCCTTCCAAGTACTGGGATTAAAGGCATACCCCACCACCTCTTGGCCTTTCCTTTTTAATTTTATTATTATTTACTGTGAACAAACTGCTAACATTTTATTTTGGATTATCATGTCAGTGCTCATAAGTCATATTCTATAATTTTATTTTCTTAAAATGTTATGTACTGTGTGTCATAAGGTAATACTGACTCTCTGATGCTTTGGGAAGGTTTGCCTTTTCAGTTCGCTAGAAGGTTTATATATAGTTGGGATTATTTCTTTCATACATGTTTGATACATTTTTAAACACTTGAATTCAATATCTTCAATAAATATAGACTATTGATGTCTATCTTTTCCTGACTGAGGTTTGCAAGTTATTGCTTTCCAAGGAATTTTCCCATTTCCTCTAAGCATCATTTTTCTGGATAATATTTTGTATAATATCTTCTTATGATTAATTTAATAGCAGAAGAATCTATACTTTTGGGATTACTGATATTGTTCATCTCTCTCTCTCTCTCTCTCTCTCTCTCTCTCTCTCTCTCTCTCTCACACACACACACACACACACACACACACACATACACACACACACACTCGCACACACACACACACCTGACACTGTTAAATGAACTGATCTTTTAAAATAACTTACTTTTGATTTTATTGTTTTATTCTATCAATTTTTGTCATTTCTGTTTCGATGGTTATCTGAAAAATACTTATTTTTTTGTCCTTATGCTTCTCTTGGATTTATTCTGATTTTTTTCTAGATTTAATTTTTTACTTGTTTTTTGTTTTTGTTTGCTTTTTCATAATCTGCTATCTAGGCCAGCTAGGCTTAAAATTCACTATGTTGCCCAGGATAGACTCAAATTCATAGTCCTCTCCTTTTACCCTCCCAAGTTCTAGGATTATAGATGAGGCCCATTGTTTTCTACTGTCTAAAGGTGGAACCTTAGCTAATTGTTTTGAGGTCATTGTTTTCTAATCATTATAAGTATTTAATGACAGAAATTCCTTCTCTACACTGATTTTAACTTCAGAAATTCTCACGCTCTCTAACAGTTCGTAGATGGGGTAGATGTTGGAATGGGCCAACTCAAAGCTTTGGGTTGTAGTTGAGTTGGCCAGTTTGACAGTTCCTTCCTCATCTCTCCTGCTCACTCCATCTGGGCCAGCTCTCATGTACTCAGACCACCTGGGCCAGCTCTCCAGCAATGCCCAGGCATTGGTCATCTCTTCTACATGCAGTGATGAAGCATCAAGCACTTTCTACCTTGTTCCTATTCTCAGGACTATCTCAACTTCAGCCCCCTTTCCCCAACCAGAGCCAGCTCTGGTTGTTTCCTGGGTGAGGTACAGGGCAGCTGGTGAGGAGGAAGGGCAAGTTCTGCACATCCTACAGACATCAACATGACCCTAGGTGTCAGCCAAGACTAGGGACATCCACATGGCCTTTGGTGGTAACATGGACCACTGACATCGACACAAAACCCTGATGTTCCAGGGCTACAGACCCAGACATGGCCCAGGACCTCACTATAGCCTCAGGTAGCATTGCTGGCTACTCACATTAGGCCGTTCCTTTCTAAGTTTGCATCTCCAGTTCTGCCTCTTTTCATTGTGCATACCATTCTGCTTCCCTTTCTCTTCTATCTCTCCACCACTTACTTGTTTATCTTAGTGGCCACCCCCAGTCTCTAGGTGTCTTCCACGTGGCAGCCAGCAGGGCTTGTCTCTGCTGTGCCCTACTTGGATCACTCTGGGAGGTACCAGGCTGGGCAAGTCTTTTATATATTTCTTGATTGTTTTTTCTTTTCTGTCTTCTTGTCATGGAAGAATGTTGGTGTTTTCAAAAATATAACTGTGGAATTTTTTGTCCCTCCTTTCTGTTCTATCAGTTTTTAGCTCTTGTATTTGGAAGATGTACATATATTCATTCATTTTCATTTTATTTTTTTATTTTCATTCAGATCAATTCATTTTTAAAGTATCCATACAAGCATATTTTGTATGTTGATCATGCTTATCTCTATAACCTCTTGCTCCCCACTTTCCTCATGCTTCCCCACTGCCTGATCATCTCCTCTGTCTCCCTAGACAGTTTTACTTCTACTTTCATGTCACACGTGTACAAATGATTTTACTTGTCTACATAAATTCAATCTATGAACCACAAATGAGAGAAAGAACACAATCTTCCTCTTTCTGAGACTGGTTTGATTTACTTAATACAACTATATACAGTTGGATTCATTTTTCTATAAATAATGTAACATTTCTTGGGTTTTGAGATACTGTCTCATTATGTAGCCCTGGCTGTCCTGGAACTCACATTGTAGACTGGGTTGGCCTTGAACTCAGAGATCTGCCTCCTGAGTGCTGCAGTTAAAGGCATGTGCTATCACGCAGGCTCATGACTTTGTTCTTGATGAATGGATCATCATTATCACTTACATTAATTACTGTTCTGCAGTCTATTTTGATAGTAATTTAGTCCTGTGTGTTTGTTTGAGTGAGACTGACCTCCATAGACTCATGCATTTGAGTGCTTGGGCCCCCATTTGGTAGAACTGTTTGGAAAGGATTAGGAGGTATATAGTCTTGTTAAAGGAGGTGTGTCATTGGAGGTGAGCTCTGGGATTTCAAAAGTCCATGTCATCCCAGTTATCTCTCTCTCCACCTCATATCTATGGATCAGATGTAAACTCTCAGCTTTTGCTCCAGAACTATACCTGTCTGCTTGCCACCATGATGATCATGGACTAACCCTCCAAAACTGTAAGTAAGCCTCTGATTAATTGATTTCTCTTGTAAGACATTCACTTACTTATTGTGTATGTATTTTGTGGGCATGTAGGTATATACCTGTGGATGTTACAAGACAAACTTTGGGAGAGCAGGAAGTTATTCAAGTGCCTGAGTCAGGGTCCTGAGGTTGAGCTTAACTCAATAGAGACAGCAGGTTCTCAGTATGTTTTCCCTAATTCTCCTTCTCCCCTTCTACCTGTACCTCTGCTTCACCTAGTCTTGCTCTGTGTCCTACTCAGAAGAATAGCAATACCTCACTGTAGCTCTCTATCTGGCATATATCTCCATTTGTGTGTATCTCGAAGGAATCATGTTTGACTTCTTTCATGGTCTATACAGAGACATCTTGGACACATTTAGAGGTCCTTGCTGCAGGTTGCTGGAGGCTTGAGGTATCTGGGAGCCTGAGAGTCAGATATGAGGTTTTTGAGAAATGGAGGGCTTTTGCCCAGAGCAAGAGAATTCTGGGGTGTTTAAGAGTTTCTGTTCCAACAGAGAAAATAGGTGATCTGTATTATGCACTTTGTCTAGAAGTACTCGCATTATCACACTGTGTTGTGATTATGAAGTTCAAAAATGAGCATTGAGTGACCTTGAGGGGTTTTGTGTGGGATATAACACCATTAAACCCATGATATCACAAGCATCTGATGCTTGGGGGATTTTGTATCCTACATGTGACCTGTTTATATATATAAGGCAAAGGGGTCCACTATATTTGTGCTATAAACTTTTGGCTTCTCCAGGCAGTGGTGGTGTATGCCTTTAATCTCAGTACTTGGAAGGCAGAGGCAGATGGATCTCTCTGAGTTCAAGGCCAGCCTGGTCACAGAGATAGTTCCAGGACAGCTAGGACTACAAAGAGAAACCTTGTCTTAAACCTATCTCCCACTCTTTACCCCCCCCAAACCCCAAGAACTTTGGGCTTCAAAGAAACTTGTGCATCATACTCTGAGGTCTCAGAGATATTTGTTGCAGGAAAGATCCTTGTCCTTGGGACCTGTCCTTTTGGTTGTTTTATGTTTCTATCTCCCAACGTGTGGGCATCATGGTTTTATGGATATCTGTGACAAGGATATGAGATATTTGAGGTATGTAAGTATTCAACTCACAAGTTAGGAATTTGCAAAGACACATGTAGGCTAGTAATTTGGAATTTGATGTCCCTAGGTCAGTCGGTCTTTCTTTCTTTCTTTCTTTCTTTCTTTCTTTCTTTCTTTCTTTCTTTCTTCCTTTCTTTTGTTTTGTGAGCCATTCAATATTGCATGTCTAAAGTCTGGAGGCTAGGCTGCAGAGATGGCCCAACTGGTAAAAGTATTTACTAAATGAATATTATGATCTGAATTCAATCCTCAGAAACCACTTAAAGGTGGAAAAAGAGAACTGACTTTACAAAATAGATTTGTTTATTCACCCTGTGGCATATGTGTGCCCATGTATAACACACACACACACACACACACACACACACACACACACACACACACACGCATGTGCACACCACACCACCATAACAATACATAATGTTATTTAATTCAAAGTTTGGAGGCCTCTAAGTTGCACTTTCTTGTGTTGGTATTTGGTTGCTATATGCCACTAGGATATTTGGGGGGTTTGTGACCAGTAGCAGGAGGCCTTTGAGTTATATTGGAGAATCTCAGTTTATAATATGACCTTTCTCAGTTGATGGGAGATCAATATCCCAGAGTGAAGTCTGGCTTGTCTTTGGATCGGTGTCTCACATCTTGAAAGGCCTAAGCTGTTCACCAAGAAGACCAGTCACTAAGGGGTCTGTGGCCCTCTATAGATGATAGATGTTTTTGTCTGACAACTGTCTAGAAACACAGAAATTTGGCCCGACTATGTGCATTACATCACTTTCCTAAGGCTTTCATAAACCACCACAATTTATTCACAATTTAACACATCAAGAAGTAACTCGAGGGCCCAGAATAAATTTACATTTCTTGAAAGTAAGTGCCTATGGTTGGAAACAAAGCCAGGTAGCCTCAACAGGTTCCCAGAAGCTGTCACTGCCAGAGACTGAGTCAGAAGAAGACAAACAGACTGAGGCAGATACATGGCAAAAAGATTGCCACCAGGGTCTTAGTCTCATGGGGACACAGACAGGCACATATGCTTATCCCATGTCTTCTCTGAGAAAGGCACTACTCTAGTTGTTGGAGCATATCTGTAAGTACCCTGATGAAATACCTGAGCTGGCAACCTGCACAGTTATAAGCCAGCCAGAGTCCCAGTGCTGGGGGACATGGATATGAGATCCGATCACTAACTGAGAAGCTATCACCAATTGACATCTACCTGCAAAGGAAAAAAAATAGCTTTCTCCAATGGAGTATCACTGGGTATATTAGCCATACCTAAGGTTAGGCTTAATAGGATAGCCAACCCAAAGTGAACTTAATGGTATTTTTGTAGCCTTTTGTCTCATATCACCTTATTTGGGCATTTTTTTCCTTACTGATCTTTTAATTGTACATTATGGCTTCCAATTTTGTGTTTTTATGGGTATGTGTTTTTCTTATGCCTTCTCTGTTACTTTTTAAAAACTCTGGTTTGTTTGCTTTTGTTATTTTCTTGTTTGAGATCTATCTATCTATCTATCTATCTATCTATCTATCTATCTATCTATCGAGAGGGCATGGAATTGGGTGAGTGGGGAGGACCTAGGAGGAGTTGGGGGAGGAGAAACCATGACCAGAATATATTGTATAAACGGTTTTCAGTTTTAAAAAAGTAAAAAAAATTATCCTTATAACAAACAAAAAAGAAAATATTTCAGGAAAGCTTTCACTGGGCCTACAGAAAAAGAGATATGCCTATGGCTTTTTTCAAAAGTATTATTACTTGTTAAAAATATCTGCTTGTTGCTATCTAGATGCAATCTGAGAGCTTAAAAAAACCCATCAATGAGCCTTGTGAAAGAAAACGGAGCTCATGCTTTAAAATATGTGAATTTTCAGCAAGCTAATTCAAATGTTAATACAAAAGGAAAACTAGGGAGAAAAACAGAAATCCCTGAGCATCCAGTTCCTGTAAGGGAAGTGGAAGGTGGCAGATGACAAACTCTCGGCATAATGGTCTGGCAAGTGCACAGTGCAGTTGATAGCAAGGGATGCTGGAACTGAAGCCAGAAAAAGGGCCAGCAAGATGGCTCAGCCAAGTCTGATGACCTGAGTTTGATGCCTGGGATCCAAATGGTAGAAGGAGAGAATCAGGATAGTTGTCTTCAAATCTCCTTGCCCAATGTATGGCATGGGTGTGAGCAACCCCAACTAAATACACACACACACATACACACACACACACACACACACACACACACACACACACCGTTTAAAAATGTAATTTAAAGAGGAAGTAAGAAGGAAAAAGAAAAGTTGTACCAATTGTGGTAACAGGATCAAAAGCTTGGTCAGGAAGCAGCTTGGAATATGAAGCCAAGTGACCAGAATAAGCAGCATGGAGAAAATGATTTCCTGACATCAATGTGAAGGAGGACTCACCCAAGCAGATATCTGGGGCTGGAGCTTTCCAGACAAAGGGAACATCTGAGCAGGAGAGAGTAAAGCAGAGACCTCCAGCACATGGAGAACACCATGACAGCCAGGAGAGGAGAGAGCTGAAGGGAAGGTGGTAGGTGCCCAGGGTGCTGTCTGGTAGAGATGCTTCTGCTTGGTCATCCTAACAGAAAAGAACAACTGAGGATCCCAGATGCTGTCAGCAAGTATGTGCAGGGCTGCAAAGGTCAGGCAAAAGAGGGACATATGGAAAGAGTAGTCAGCATATTGGAGGGCTTGGGCAATGAGCTAGTACCTCAATCAGGTGAGGACCTGCGTTCCTGCCCTTGTCTCAGGTGGCATCTGCATTGTACCCACAGAATCACATGCTCAATTAGCCAGTCTGAATTTACCCATCAGCCTTCCAATTGAACCCATGTTTGAGGGGCTGACTGTGTGCGCTGGACCCTGGGCACATGGACAATTTGATGACCAGTGGAAGCAGTTTTTCTGTGAGGCCAGATCTCAACTTGACAGACTATAAGAGATTAGCTGACTTGTATTACAGACATTTGTATTTTCTTTTAAAAATCATTTTTATCTTATGTGTATGCCTGTTTTGCTTGTATGTATGTTTAATGTATGTATGTGTACCACATACAAGTAGTGCCCACAGAGGCCAGAAGAGGACATCAGATTCCTTATAAATGGAAACACAGATGGATGTGAGCCACCATGTAGGTGCTGGGAACTGAACCTGGTTCCCTTGTAAAAGCAGCCGGTGTTCTTAACCTCCGAGCCAGCTCTCCAGCCCTTATATCTTGCTTTAGTGGGGGCTCCAGGATTAGGGATGGGATGAAAGATGCACTTCTTTCAGTCCAATGGAAAGACTTGGATTACAGAGACTGTAATCCTCCTGTCTGCACCACCTTTCTGCTCCTTTTCTACTGCAGAAGTAATTGCACCAATTAACAGCCACCCACTCTTACTAATGCCATGTACCTTGATCTTTTGATCACGGAATAAGCAAGCAATTTTGAAGCTCCAGGTGAGCAGCACATCTTTAGGTACAGGACCGGGTGAGGGATTTGGGATGATTTAGACTGCATATTTGCAGGAAGATGCTCCCATTCTGGTGTAGTGTGAGGAGAGTGATTCTGGAGTGTAAGTAGCAGTACCCTGGAGATAGAAGATGGCTCCTGACCCTCCTCAGCTGAGGAGTATGTTGAAGGGTTTGCACAGGAGGGACATGTGAGATAGAAGGTTTATCAAGTGGATAACTATATATGTAGATATGCTACAGAGTCAAGACAGGTGAAGAAAATTGTCTACATAGGCATTGCTAGGCTTCTGTCTTTGGCCAGGTGGGTCTCATGCCACCTCTGGGGTCTCCATAACTCTACAGATGTGCTATTGCAAATAGAAAGACCCCTTCTGGTTCTGTTGGCCCCTACTTTCTTATCTTTCAGGTAGAGGCTGAAATTGAAATGTGTCACATAACTTGTGCCTGGAGGTGGATTATTCAAGTACCTCTGAATGGCAGTGCCTCCCCAAAGAAAACTAGAAAATAAAGTCTTTCTCAGCAGTTATCTCTGAGGACAGCTTTATCCACCAAAGGACACCAAGACTGTTGGATAAGGGCAGCACTGGAGAAGGCTGACATAGTACTGTCCTAGAACCTTTCAGGGGTGGCTTTGCCAGAACGGACACCTGCCTTTCACATGTGGATATGGTGTGGCAACAAAGAAAATTCTACTGGTGTACAGTGTCACTGTCTTACCAAGTGGAATGTAAGCAAAGAGTGTCATCATGACTGGAAACACAGCCTAGCCTGTCTTTCCTGAGCAAATTCTTATATATTCCCCATAGATGAGGAGGGTAAAGTACCCTCCTTGGTGATCCTCTTTGGCTAGAGTCAGGCAGACCTGGTATATGACTTTTCAATTAACCATTTTCTGCATGAGGTATCAAACGTCTTCCATTTTGCTTCTTCTCTTTGCACCTGGCCCTAAACATTTAGTGATCTTTATGTCTATCTCTCAAGTGTTACCATTACAGGCATCATATACCTAGCCAGGCTCTTTTCATGTTTGGTTTTCTTGGAGTTTGAATACTTACTTCTTTGAGACTTTGGGTCGGTTGTTTTGTTTGTTTACTTGCTTGTTTTTGCATGAGAAGGAATTGAACTCAAAGCCTCACATATGCTAAACAAGTGTTCTATCACTGACCCATATTCCCAGTCTCTTTGGACCTTTGTACATTAAAAACTATACATATGCACAATAGCTAGGCTCCAGGAAGAGTCAACCTAATGTGCCTAATGTGTTCCTACCATTGGGCTACTTAAGAGTAACATGTTAATATGGAGAGCCTGATACAGGGGTCTCTGGGAAGCTAACCAACCCTCACATCATACTTGAGTGTGACATGTTGGTGGTGGGACTAGTAACACTCACATCTCCTCTTTTTTTGTTATTTACTTGTTCAAAATACTCTGGTTGTCATGTTTCATTTTTTTAAAGTTATGTGTATTTTAAATTTAATCATCAATGATGAAACTTGAACCAAAGTCTCATGGAAAGTCACTGAGCTACACTTCAACACCAAATACCTGACATTTTTAGGGATGTATTTTGTTGTGACATTTTCATACATAAAGCATAACTACACCCTGCCATTACCATTCTTGTCCCCACTCTTCTCTCCTCCCCTTTGTTTTCCCAAATAGTTCCTTTTCCCACTTTAATCATTTTTTTTAGCATATTAAAGAAACATGAGAAAGTATGTGCCCCAACTTTCAGTGGGGTTGTGTTTCATTTTTTATAACTTCATGTGTTTTTTAGTGATGTCTAGTAGTTGGCAGATAGTGGAGTCTTCTTGGATGGCCAAAAGAATGTATCTAGAATACATTCTGACATTTTCTTTTTTTTTAAAATAGTCTTTAATCTTTTTTTACAGTTCAGACTTTGTTCCTCCAACAATTTGTCATTCCATACATCCTCCCCTTGTCTTCAAGAGGATGTCAGCACCCCTTCATCCCCACCCCACCAGACCTCCTCACTCCCTGGGGCCTCTAGTCTCTTGAGGATTAGGTGCATCTTCTCTGATGCACCTGGCAGTCCTCTGCTGTATATGTGTTTGGGGCCTCATATCAGCTGGTGTATGCTGCCTGGTTGGTGTTCCAGTGACTGAGAGATTCTGGAGGTCCAGGTTAATTGAGACTGCTGGTCTTCCCATGGAGTCACCCTTCTCACATTTTCTAAGAACAAGCTTAAATTTTTACAGAGAAACATGAGTGCTTGCATATGTCTGTACGGTGCACATGGCATGTGTATGGTCAATGTCAGGTTTCTTTCTGAGTGATTCTCCATCTTACTTTTTGAGATAAGACCTCTCTCTAAGTCTGATTTGGCTAGGTGAGGCTGGCTGGCCATGGAGCTTCAGGAATCAGCCTGTCTCTGCCTCCCCAACTCTGAGATTGCAGATATGTGCCCCTGTGTCCAGATTTTTATATATAGGTACTGAGGATTAAAGTTACATCCTCATGCTTGTGTGGCAAGAAATTTACTGACCAAACCCACTCTCCAGTTGCCTGGGTACAGGCTACATTTCACATTTAGGTATGTTGTGCTAAGTAAGAGTCAGAATGGGCTACAGTGGTTAGAGATAAACCTCATATGTGTCTCAGTTAACATTTTCTTTTGTTGTAATGGAACACTGTAACCAAAAGCAACTTGGGGAGGAAAGTTTATTTAATGTTACAACTTGTAGTCCACCATCCAGGAAAGTCAGGACCGGAATACAAGGCAGGAAACCTGAGGCAGGAACTAATGCAGAGGCCGTGGAGTGTGCTACTTACTGGCTTGCATGGCTTGCTCAGTTTTTCTTATACCACCCAGAATGACACAGACCACAGAGTGTGTAGCACCCCTAATAAATCATCAATGAACAAAACACACCACAGGCTTTCCTACAGACAAGCTGGTAGGGAAAATTTCTCAACTAAAGCATCCTCACTTCAGAAGAGTTGGTGTTGTATTAACATTAAACTAGCTTGCACAATTGACCTCTTGTGAATCTGACACCTAAACATATCAATACTATCTTACTTGGGGTTTTATTGCTGTGAAGAGACACCATGACCATGTCAACTCTTATATAAAGGAAAACATTTAATCGGGGATAGTTTACAATTTCAGAGGTTCAGTCCATTGTCATCATGGCAGGAAGCATGGCATTGTGCAGGCAGACATGGTGCTGGAAGAGCCAAGGGTTCTACATCTGGATCCAAAGGCAACCAGGAGACTGTCTTCTGCAGGCAGCCAGGAGAAGGGTCTTTTCACCCTGGGTGGAGCTTAAGCATAGGACCTCAAAGTCCACCCCCACAGCGACTCATTTCTTCCAAAAAGGCCACACCTGTTTCAACAAGGTCACACTTCCTAACAGTGTCACTTCCCATAGGCCAAGCATATTCAAACCACCACAACTACTAAAACATGACCTTTCCTTTCTTGTTGTCCAAAAGATGTCATGCTAACATAATATACAACATAAATTATTTTCTTGTGAGACATGGTCTCTCTGTTATGTAATCATGACCATCCTAGAAATCAAACATAAGACATTTAAAAAGTCCCACAGTCCTTACAAATTCAAACATTCAACACTTCAGCTTCTTTAAAATACCCAGTCTCTAAAATTTCAAATTTCCATTAAACTGTCCATGGTCTCATAATTGTAGGCTCCTGTACAATCCAAAACCAAGTTAAATACTTTTTATTCAAAGAGAGAAGAACAAGGGCATAGTTACAATCAAATCTAAGCAAAACCAAAGTTCAACAATAAACAAAACAAAACAAAACACCCCCCCACAACCGTCTGGGACCCACTCAGAATCATCTGGGCTCCAAAGGGGCTGGGCAACTGCTAGCTTTGCTTTTTGGGCCTGCAATCTGCAGCCCACACACATTTTCTCTTTGTTTAGGTCAAATCTGCCCTATGGTTGCTGCTGTCCTTGGCAGTCATTCCATGGTACTGGTATCTCTAAAATGCTGGCTCTTCTATTGTGATCGAACTACACTTTCCCCAGTAGCTTCTTCTGGGCTCTCTTTAGGGTCTTTAATCCTGGCACATGGTGTCAAGCCTCAGTTTCTAAGCATGGCCCCTTCAGTCCTGGGCATTGTACTGCAACTGAGGCTGCACCTTCACCAATGGCCTCTTCTCCTTGCCTCTTTTCAGGGACCTCAGCTTTGCCACACACTACCAATCCTCGGCTGCTCTCTACGACCCTTCTATGCCTTCAAAACCAGTATCAACTGGATGAACCTTACAGTACTAGGTTTGGCTGCCAGCATGAAGTATACAACACTGGCCATCTCTGGAACAGAGCTTTGTATGCTGACCCTAATAAATTACTCCCAGAAGATTTCAACCATGATGCTGATCTCTTCTTAATCACTACTAATTTCTCACCTTCACTTGAAGAATATTTATTGTCTCAGCAAAGTAAAGTATTTGTATTTTATACTATAAAATAAATATCAAAATAATGACATTTAAAGAAAATAAAGCCATGAATTTAAAGGCCGTTCAGAAAAGGAATAGGATGCATATAGCCTAGATCTCCCCTTAATTCTTATGAAACATTATGACCAAACACAATTTTGAGGAGGAATGGGTTTATTTTTTTTTCTTTTTTTTTTTATTGGATGATTTATTTACATTTCCTATGTTGTCCCCTTACCCCATCCCCCACCACCCCCTCGGAACCCCCAATCCCCTCGCCCCTCCTCCTTCTTCTCTGTGGATGTAACCTCTATCTACACCCCCCACTCCCACCTCCCCACCCTCAAAATTCCCACCCCCTGGGGCATCCAGCCTTCATGAGGTCAAGGTTCTCTTCTTCCACCTATGCCCAGCAGGGCCCTCCACTTTTACATATTCAGCTGAAGCCCTGGATCCCCCCCTAAGTGCTCCCAGGCTGGTGGTTTAGACCCTGGGAGCTGTGGTTGGTTGGTATTGTTGCTCTCCTCATGGTGCCACAAACCCTTTCAGCTCCTTCAGTCTTCACTCTAACTCCTCTATTGAGAACCCCATGATCAGTTCAATGGCTAGTTGTGAGCATCTGCCTCTGAATATGTCTGTCTCTTGAAGGCCTCTGAGGAGATATCCATATCAGGCTCTTATCAGCATGCACTTCCTGTCTTCCACATCAGCATCTACCTTTGGTGATTGCACATGGGATAGATACTCAGGTGGGGTGGTCTTGAGACGGCCCCTCCTTCAGTTTCTGTCCCTCACTTTGTCTCCATATTTGCTCCCTTGAGTATTTTGTTGCTCCTTCTAAGAAGGACCGAATCACCCTCACTTGGTCTTCCTTCTTTATGGGCTTCATGTGGCCTGTGAGTTGCATCTTGGGCATTTCAAGGTTCTAGGCTAATATCCAATAATCAGTGAGTGAATACCATGTGTCTTCTTTTGTGATTGGCTTACCTCACTCAGGATGATAATTTCTAGTTCCATCCATTTACCTAGGAACCTCTCGAATTCATTGTTTTTAATAGCTGAGTAATACTCCATTGTGTAAATATACCACATTTTTTGAATCCAAGGAATGGGTTTATTTAATGTTACAACTTGTAGTCCATCATCCATGGAAGTTAGGGCAGGAACTGATGAAGAGGCCATGAAGTTCTCATTATTGGCTTGCTCAGCTTGCTTTCTTATACCACCCAGGACCATCAGGCCTGGGATGGTACCACAGTGAGCTGGGCATTCCCATATTAATCATCAATGAAGAAAATGTACCACGTACAGACTTTCTCACAGACCAATGTGGTAGAGGCATTTTTTCCAGTTGAGAGGCTTCTTTTAAAATGACTCCTGCTTGTGTCGAGCTGACATAAAACAGCCAGCACAATATGGTATGAGGGTAGCATTAGGTCACTTGAAAACAAGTAGAACCAGCTTTGGGTTTGATCTTTCCTCCAGATATGTAGGAACTGACTGTGTGGCTGCTCACACGTGTTTGTAGAACCTACTGAAGGCAACTGAAGAGTTGAATTAAAAACCACTGCAGAGTCCCTTCTAGATTCCGGGACTAGTAAAATGGAGATCTTAAAGCCCTTGAAGATCTACAGTGGCCTGTTCCTATGCAAAAAGATTACAAGTCAGTACAATTTGTCAGTGTCACTAATCTTGCAGTAAACAAGTATCTCACACCAAAATGCATTTAGCAATGATGACCACTCCTGTTTATTCCTTGGTTCAAGGATGTCATGAGGTGACACGTTCTATCTACATTTCTGTTGCTCCCTCTTCTGTGTGAGGTATGTCCTTAGCCTGGACCATAGAATTCTCACTCCAAATTCAAATGTTACAGCAGCCCCATAAGAATTAAGGTGAGATCTATGCTATATGCATCCTATTCCTTTTCTGAAAGGCCTTTAAATGCATGGCTTTATTTTCTTTGTTGTTATTTTGATATTTATTTTATAGAATAAAACACACAAAAAATTTCTTTGCAAGATAGTGAAATGTAGGCTCCATTCAAGATAATTAGCTTTTCATCTTCCACAGTTAGCTCTATGTATTCTTTCTCTAAGCGCTTCCCAGAAAAATTTGCTCTCAGATTCTACTGCAATTAGTCACTCTATTTGGGGATTTTTAACAAACCACAATCACTTGCCCGTCAGTCAAAATATCAAAACTTCTGAGCTTATCTTTTTATCCAGCCACACTGTGGAAATAGCTTTACTTAGCCTAGCTAAGGAGAACTGAGAGGTTAATTGGGAGTCAGGCAGGAGAAAAGAAGACATTCATGACAAACAAAGGAAAGTCATCGGTGAGGCTGTAGAAATCAGAGAGAAATACAGAGCCAGTGTGGACCACATAAAAGATTTAAAAAAATAAAAAACTGTGCAGTGGTTAGAATTGGGATCAGACTGCAGCAATAGGAGGGGTATGCTGCAGATGAGGCATTTTGCGTTAGGCATGGCTAGATGTGCCTTGTGAAGGATGTGGGGGCACTATTCTAAGTGTAGGAGACAGCCCCTCCAGAATCTGGAAGGGGTAATGACATTATTAGTAGGTAGAGAGGTCCCTCGTGTCACTGGATTTGAAAATGAGTGGCAAGGTGCCAATAATCCTGGCAAGAAGAGTAACTATAAATTGATGGTTGTGGTGGTCTGAATAACAATGACCCCATAGGCTCATATATTTGAATACTTAGTCATCGGGGAGTGGCACTACTTGAAAGGGTTAGCAGGATTAGGAGGGGTGGCCTCGTTAGAGAAAGTGTGCCACAGGGGATAAGCTTTGGTATATCTAAAGCCCATACTACTACAGGTCCTCCCCCACCCCGTCTCTCTCTCTCCCCCTCCCCCTCTCTCTCTCTCTCTCTCTCTCTCTCTCTCTCTCTCTCTCTCTCTCCCTCTCCCCCTCTCCCCCTCCCCTTATCCCCTCTCCCCCTCCTACCTCTCCTTCAGTCTTTCTCCCTGCCTGTGGATCAGTACATAAAGCTCTCAGCTCCAGGACCATGCCTGCTTGCACACCACCATGCTCCTCACCATGACATAATGGACTAAGTCTCTGAAACTGTAAGCAAGCCCCCTATTAAATGCTTTCTCCTTCAGAAGAGTTGCCTTGGTCATGGTGTCTCCTCACACCAATAGAACACTGATTAAGATATTGGTGGTTTTCAAGGAACAGACATGAGGATGAGTAGATGGGGGTTGGGGTATAGAGGCATGGACTCTCAATCTTTGCCCACTACTGACTCCCATTGCCTGAAGCTTTTATGTGACTATGGGTATAAAGGTATACAAGTACAACATTTACTGATGGTAAATCATAAAGAAATTTTACTATAAAAACAACTTTTGGTGTATGCTAGAAATTTGGGGTACAGATGTGTTGGCTACAGAAAGGAGGTGACACAAAATTATCCATAATGAGTGAGCCTTACCAGGAAAAAACCCATAAGACTATGGTTCTGTCTTAAAGTGGAAGAGCATTAAAAAGGGATGTTACATTATATCAGAACCACAATGAGTGGGGCCTTAAAGGTAAAGAGAGTCTTCTCTCCAATCCCTGGAGAGAAGACCCTTAAAGGGATAGCTTAAATAAACCGAAGACAAAGAGCCATCACTGATAAATAAGAAGGTAGCGGGTGGGTCATCCGAGAAATCTCCTCATTAAGGAGAACTATCTGACTTTTATATCCTCTCCAAAGGTGACGAGATGTTCTGCACCACATGCTTTAGTTCAATAGAGCCCAGGCAACAAAGAGCATGGTAGGATCAAGTAGGAACATAAATTAGGAGCTTTAAAACTGGGAGGTGGTGTGGCAGGTCTCTGCAAACACCATGGTCAGTGTCACTCTGAGTGAAGCAAATTGGAAGTCTGGTCCAACATGTCTCAGTAGCCTGTGTTAGTTGAAACTTGAGAGTCTGACACCAGGCAGTTTATTTTGGGCATATTTCAGTCCACTGCAAGCTTAACATTTCTGGTTTCCCCAGTGCTTACCTGTGGGCACAAGGACCTCTGTGCCCACAACATAAAACATAAAGCACAACTGGCTTCTTGACTCTTGGTTACAGAGACTAGTGGTGAAGAGCATGGGGTGATTTCTTCAGGATGTGAGATCTAGTCAACTTAAAGCAACCAGTACCTGAGAGGGACAGGCCCATGATCTAACAGTATGCAGATAATTTTACTGGCTACTAAAAATGGAAGCAAATTCACACAATAATGAGATGGAAGTGCTTGTTTATTTTTACATGCAAAAATAAATCTTGATCTGTGGAAATTAGAACATTTATAACATTTCTCAGAGTTGACTGACAGTTTGATCTATAATCAATGCTGAGAATATAGCTTCACCTAAATATGTAGTACAAAACCACATAACAGAATTATGCTTAGATCGATTTCAGAAATTGATGGAAATTCCGTCCTAATAGCAAGTCAAAATTCATTTATCCAATTTAAAAAATTTAACCCAAGTCAGCAATTCAGTCATATTTTAAAAATGAAGCATTTAACACAACATAATCCAAAGACATTTGGTACTTTAATGCTGAGTAATGCTGGTAGGAGAAAGACATGCCTGTTTCCTATAATTAATCCATTCTATTCTCTGAGATCAGAGAACTCTCCATGAGCAGTAAAGGACTGAAATTCATAACATAATAACCTATGAGAGTGGTGAATCTGACCCAAGGTATTTGAAGTGTTTCTGATGGTGCAACGTAATATATGTGTTGACAACACGTGCAAAATGCACATTGCATGTTCAGATGGTACACCGGGGACAAGCTGCCAGGGACATTACACATTTGACCTTGAATTAAGTTTGGCTGTTGAATAGTTAACCTTTTCTTCTGTTGCCAAGTTCTCTGCAGCCCCCACATTAAGAAAATGTGGCCTAGGGAATTAATTGTGGTGACCTGTGAAAAGACTTGTGAATACATGTAGATAGATATGGGGTATGGGACTGGCTGGGCTTGGGGCTTGAGAGGCTGGTGGAGAGAAGCAGCTATGAAGGATGGCTTCAAACCTCTAGCCTGAGCAAGATCAACATTGATACTTCACAGATAGCACTTGGAGGGGGGCAATCGTGCAGAAGATGTGGGCGGCTGATGACTTCTGTTGGAGTTAATCTTGTGGGACTCAAACCCTTATTCCAGTTTAAAAATTCTTTTACTTACTCATTGAAACTTTCACACACATGTAGACTGTATTGTGATCATAGCCACTCCAAATTTCACCCCTCCATTCCCCTAGATGCACTCTGACACAGCTTCTTCCCAAATTCATTCTTCTTATTCTTTCTCACAGGAAAACCCACACATTGTTTTTAATTAGTGATGTCCATCTGCATGTGGTATCATTATGCCAACCAATGGAGCACAGGCAAATACCAGGGCAATGCATCCAATGAAAAATGACTCTCCTCTCCAGCCACCATCACCAACAATTCCTCCACTAGGATTAAGACCTAGTGAGCCCCTCCTCCATTCACACTGGATTTTTGACTAGCTTCATCCTGTGCAGGTCACTACAGCCCCATGAGTTCAAGAGTACAACAGACACACCATGACCTGAGGACTGCGATTCCTACGGGACTTCCCATCCTCTATCTAGTTCTTACATTCTTCTACCTCCACAGCCCTTCCACAGTATTCCTTGATCCTCCTCGAGGTAGGGGATTATATGAATATAAATGTGAAGATTGATTTTCCTAAGTTCTGCTCACAAACTCCAAGGCTTGTTCCTGGGGGACTTTGGGAAGCTGATCTAACTACCCTCAAGGTCTAGCATGTCTACCTGCTATATGACAAGGAAAACAATAATTAGAAGAAGGCCTGATTGGTTTCATTTGATTACTCTCAAAAAAAGTTCTCTGCTTCTTTCTCTGGCTGTGGCCACCCTTTTGAGCAGGTATTCATCAGGTCAAAAGGGTTTGTCTTTGATCACCTATATATCTGCATATACCTAAAGAACTTTTTGGGAATTATTGTCGTCATACACTGATATTTACAATGTGAAAAGAAACAAAGAGGGGAAGGCCCTGAGGGAAGACAATCTCAAATTAGTGCCAGCCTGAGCTACACCATCATACAACTTATTCTGAAATAAGAGTAACAATGTAATAAACTGAAAAGAGTCAGAATGTATGATCAGTGAGTGGAGCACTAAAACCCATCAGACTGACTCTGAGACAGAACACCTGGAGGCAGAAATTTTTTGTAACCTACTTTAATAAGGGTTCAACCTCTCCTCTAGCATACCACCCAGCAGAGGTAGTGGAAGACAAAAGTTATTAGGATATGGGGAAGTGGACCTGCTCAGCAATAGTTCTTTCGAGGTGAGCTCAATGTTTTTGGGCATCGTTCAGTCCTGCAGCAAACACCGAACACAACTCAGCAGCAGCAGGCCAGTTCTCTATCCAGACAGACACCAGGCATGAACCAGCAGCTACACTCCAGTCCTTCCAGCAAGCAGACACCAGGCAGTTATAATTGAATCCTGAAGAAACTGCCAGGATTGCCAACAGGCCTGAGACGAGGCCGCAGAAGCTGCCTCAGGAACTTCTTGGGTGAGAGTCTCTCAATGGCAGTGTTACCGTAAGTAAGTTGTGCTCAGCAACACTATGTAAGGGGAACCAATACATGCTTATCTTTAGCGAAGAATAGTGAGGCAGAGCAAACCAAATCAAAGCTCCTTTTCCACTGTCTTTGAGGTCATATTTATCCTCCTTCATCAAGAGTCCTTTCATGTGTCTGCTATAGCCAAACATCCTTTCACCTGTGTCTGCTTCAGGAAAACAGTCGTTCATGTGTTTGCTTTAGCAAGACATCCTTTCACCTGTGTGCCCCAGCAAACCAAGATTTGGCATGACTAACTTTCCAAAGAAACTAGAAGTTTCCACTTTACATCCTCCTTTTTGTTTAAGAATTGTTTTTTTCTCTATTAGCAATCTATACAATAGAGACAATTGTAAGAGCCACTACAATTTCAATAAATGGCATATGTACAATATAGTCAAGTAATCTAGCAAAACAACCTTAAATTTCTATCAATATACAGTACTTCATACAAAACAATTATAAATTTCTATAACTAAGTAATGATTAAACAAAACCTTTAATTTCTATCAATATACAATAATGAAACAAAATACCTTAAATTTCTAATATACATTAACTCAAACAAAATGACTGTTTATCAATCCTGATAACAACCAATAATAACCTTCCATCCTAGATAACAATTATAACATATCAAATGACCAAACCTATCTACCCCACCTTAAGGGACTAGGGCGACGGACGACCTTCATAAAATCACTTCCTGCTGAATTGGCGTGAAGAATTCCTGTATGGACCCCAAGGAAAAAATGATTAGTTTGAAAAAAGGCAGCTGAAGCATTTTTTGCCCAATCTCTGTTTTTCCAGTCTCTGTGTGATCAATCTTTAGGCTAGCCCTTTTGAAGTTGATTTGCATGCACATTTAGGAGAAATTAGTAACTGAAAAAAGTCTGAATCACCTGGGTATTTGCTTTGTGAAGACATTGTCTCAGTTGACAAGAGGTTTTTCCTAGTCAGATTTAATCTTTATAAGTTTTGTTGATAGCCAAATTTTTTCATTAGATACACAAGCATAACCAAATCCCCATCTTAAAACTATTGCAGGTTTCCATTCTAATGTCAATACATCCTTATAGTATATTTGTTGGCCTAGTTCCTCAGTTTTTTCGATAACCCATTATCTCTCAGCTGCTGTTTTTCACCAACAGTAAGAAAATTGAGAGTTAACAATACATTATTTAGTCTGTCCCTGAGATTTTTCACTCTCCCTTTTTGTTTAATAAGCATCTAAGATATGATTGGCTCTTCCTATAACTGCTTGTCCTGTGGAATTCACCAGTAACGTGTTTTGTATTGTAATATATGAAGAATTGTTGCATCTTATTGGATACATATGCAGGAGGATTATCAGTTTTAATTTGTGCAGGTATCCCCATAATTGCCATTTTTATTTTATTATTTCTTTAGCTTGCTGCCAAGTGATGGAAATTTTTGTCTTTAAACCTTTCCATTAATATGTTTCTCATGAAATTTTGAGGCTTCTAATACATTCTCTCTTAGTAATTTGTCAATTTCATCATTTCTTTGAGTTAATGGATCAGGCATACCTATATGAGACCAAATATGTGTAATATATAATGGATAATTTCTACTTTTGATGGCCTATTGCAATTGTATAAATAACAAAGTTAATTCAGAGTTATCAGGTACAAGTTCAGCAGTTTCTAATGCAAAATGACTTGAATTTCTGCATACAATGAGTCAGTCATTATGTTAAGAGGTTCAGGATAATATAATAATACCATAATGATAGCATACAATTCTGACCTTTGAACTGATCTATATCGACTTTTGACCACCTCACTTATTTTATCTGACTTATAGCTTGCCATCCCCATCTTATTTTCATCAGTATAATAAGTTGGTACCTCTGGAATTGGTGTTCTTTTTACAATATGTGGAAGAATTCAATTAGTTCTTTTAATAAACTGTATACATTTGCTTTTGGGATATTTGTTATTAATTTCACTCATAATGATATAATTTCAGCATTTGTAAGAGGTATTACAATTTCAACTGGATCTGTTCCTGATAATTGATGTAATCCTATTCTACCTTTGATAATTCAGAAATCTTTTCTATATATGTCTTCAATATTTCATTTTATGAGCTAAGAAAATCCATTCCATAATACTATCATCCCTTTGCATACTGAATCCAGTAGGAGAATGAGACATGAGTAAAATAACCAGAAAACAATCAAGTTTAGGATCAATTGTATCTACATATATGCCTCTTGCAGTCTTTATTCTGCAAGAGTTAACTCTTTTTCTACTTTAGCTTTTAGACATCTTGGACTGTTTAAATTGGAATCTCCTTGTAATATTTGAAACAAATAACTTATATGTACTTAATCCAATTGTAGCCCTCAGCCAGTTAAACTCTCCCATTAATTTTTGAAAATTGTTAAGTGTATGCATTTGGCCCCTACGGAGCTGTACCTTTTGTGATCAAATTGTTTGTTGATTGATTTTTAACCCAGATAACTAAGTGAATCTCTTCCTCTTTGTATTTTTTCTGGAGCAATCTGTAACCCCTAGCATGGTAGAATTCTTTTGTGTTGCCATAAACATATTCTCTAAAACATCTTTATCAGAATCAGCCAACAGAATGTCATCCATATGATAAATGATAGATCAAAGGAATTGCTCATGAATAATTTCTAATGGTTGTTGCACAAAATACTGACAAAAGTTGGATGATCTAACATTCCCTGTAGAAATGCCTTCCAGTGGTATCCCTTTAGTGGATGACTATTATTCAAAGTAGTTACTAGGAAAGAAAAGCTTTCCTTGTCTTTCTCATGCAAAGGTATTGAGAAAAAACAATCTTTCAAGCCAATTATTATTATAGGCCATGATATTGGTAACAAAGATGGTAAAGGAAATCCAAGCTGTAAAGGATCCATTGGTTGAATTGCTCAGGGCTCCCAAAAGCCCCTCTTTGTTCAACCAGAGGAGCATTGACCTTGATGAAAGGAATAATAATTGAGCAATTCTATCCCCTGCTTCAAACTGCATCTCCTTTTCCACATTTGCCATGGTTTTTATTTCTTCCTTGCTATCCCCATCAACTACACCTGGAGAGACAATACATCCTTGCTAAGTTAATCCATTTCTTCCCAAGATCATTACCACTGTCCCTGAAGATAAGGGTAGCCACAACACAGATCCAAAGCTGTGCTTCCTTCTATAGCATGTATAAGCTCAGAAATACCTAATTTTCTTGCCTGCTTGGCACTTCTTGACTAACCAAAGGAAAACTGCACGTATTGTTTTTTGTGGGGCCTGGAGATGACAGGCCCCTCAGTTAGTTTGCTGATGGCAAGAGGTTACCTCCTATGTCTCTCTTAGACCAACAATCCTTTGACTAATGTTTGCCCTTTCCACTGTGACTGCAATAGCCTGGAAGCCTTTGTGGCTCAAAGTAACCAGAACCAGCTTGTTCTCCTCTACAATTACTGTATTCTCTAGAATCAATGTACCTCTTATTTTGAACACTGAATCTTTTAGCCTTACAATTTCTTTGGAAATGATCAAATTGACCACAATTAAAACATCAAGCATTTTGATTCCTGATATCTCTAGCCACAATTTGCTCTATGATTTTGGCATTATATTCCTGAGAACCAAAACAAGTTGTTTCTCTTATCCATTCATCTACACATGCTCCATGTGCTTTCAATGGTCTGATTGCTCTCTTATATTTGGTGTTTGCATTCTCAAAGGCCAATATTTCTCTATCTATGACTGTCTGGTTTGGGGGTCTGATATGGCTCTATTCACAGCTGAACTCAACCTCTGTAAGAATTCTGTAAAAGTGTCTCCAGAACCCTGTATTATTTTAGTAAAGGAGGTAGATTTTTTTCAGGTTCTGCAACCAAATACTCTTAAATATGCTCTTAAAGCAGCAACAGGACATTGTTCAGTTACACCATCATCAGATCTGATTCGTTCCTGTAAGTCAGCATAACGCCCTTCACCAAGCAGCTAGTTTTTAGTAACATTTATTGCCCTTGCTAATTTATGTTGTGCTACTTTTATAGCTTCATGCCTCCACTACAACAACCATTGTAATTGTTGACCAGCTTCTAGTACAGCTGACCCCAATCCCTTCCCATCTTGTGGGATCACCCTATGCTGTGTAGCCCAGTTATTTAGCACTCCTTTGTAAAAGGAAGACTGTAAGCCATCGAAAACAATAGATTCTTTAAAATGCTTTCAATCTAGCATTTCTATTGATTGCCAGGTCAATTCATTATAGGCAGGAGTACCATCACTAGCAGCCATATGCTGCACACATACTGGGAAGGCTAAAATTGCCTGTGTAGGCCCAAGCAAATCCTCTGGAGGTGGACTCAATTGCACATTAACCCTTTGTGCCTGTGCTCTCTCCTCCTCTTCCTGGCCCCTTGTCTCACTGAGGTGCTTTGGGCACCTGGTAGTGAAAGTACAGGGAGCAGGGCGGGGCAGCGCTTTACCTCCCTGCCTAGTCTTTTTCCCCTTTTCATCTTTTGGTACATTCCAGTCTCATTCATCAATTCATCAGTAAACTCTGTTGTTCTCCCCCTGGCTCTTTTTTCTTTCCAAGCATTTCGACTTTTAGTTGCAAACTGTCTACCTTCATAGGCAACTCTGCAATCTTTTCTAGCAGAAGAGAATTAAGTGAACCTTCTGGGTTTTCAGTTTTCCCTTCAAACATTTTCAATTACTATATGTGAACACTACAAAGCAAAACGAGAAAACCACCTCTGGGAACACAGTAGGAGACTGCCCAACAGCAGTAGCTGCCATTTTGCCAATTTCCTTAAGTAACATTGCTAACCCCTCATGATCTGAAGTTTCCTTTACCACATTAGAAGCGAGTTATCCGTTACACCTAAGCCACATTGGGTGCTACCTGTAGGCACAAGTATTTGCAACCTATTTTGGTAAGGGTTCAACCTCTCCTCAAGCCCACCACCCAGCAGAAGTAGTGGAAGAGAAAAGTTATTAGGATATGAGGGAGGTGAACCTGTTCAGCAATAGTTCTTTGGGGATGAGCTTGATCTTCTTGGGCAGTAATTCAGTCCCGAAGCAAACACTGAACACAACTTATTAGCCGCGGACCAGTCCTTGTACAAACCAGCAGCTACAGTCCAGTCCTTGTAGCAAGCAGACACCAGCCAGCTGAATTTCAATCCTGGAGAAACAACCAGTTGGCTTGCCAACTGGCGTGAGGTGAGGCCACAGAAGCTGCAACCTGCCACAGAAACCTCATGAGCAGTTCTTGGGTGAGTTTCTCTTAATGGCAGCATTATCACAAGTTAAGCTCAACAATGGTATGTATGGTGAACCAATACATGTGTGTCTTTAGGGAAGAATAGTGAGGTGGAACAAAGCAAACCAAAGTTCGGTGCCCATCTCCCACTGTCTGTGGGATCATATTCATACTGCTTTATCAAGCGTCCTTACACATGTCCGCTATATCCAAACATCCTTTCACCTGTGTCTGCTTCAGAAAAACAGTCTTTCACCTGCTTCATTTAGCAAGACATCTCTTCACCTGTGTGCCCCAACAAACCATTATTTGGCATGACTAACTTTCAAAAGAACTACAAGTTTCCACCTCAAACATCCCCACCAAAAAGTTTCTGAACAACTTTCTGTAGCTGCCCTTATCCCTTCAGGGGGTAGAGTAGGGCTTTTGTGACCCCTGTTCCCTTCACCAGATCCCCTCTGAAGTCATGGCCATGGCCATGTTGCTTTCTGAGTGAAACATGATTTGAAGGTGGTCAGTTTCTTCAAAATGTCTGAAGCTTAGGAGAGGACTGAGCAGGATGGAGGATCTGGAAAGTAGCAATAAGTGGCTGCCAGAGGGAGGCCATCAACCATGGACTCCAGGATTTGAATCAAGTATGCACCACTTCTTTCTTGTGTAACTCAAGTCATTGTTTCCATGACCACCAGGCCATTGTGCATGATTCTGATCACAGTGGTCTTAGTTACTTGATGTCTCGAAGGCTCAGTTACCACATTCCCTTTTCTCCTTTACAATGTAAAAAAAAACCAAAAAACCAGTGCTGGCCATCTAACCCAGGGTCTCACACCAGCTACAAGCCTTCTACCACACAGTTACATCCCAGCAATGGAAAATCTGCCTGGTCTGAATCTGTGAATGCTACCTGGTTGGTCAATTAGGTACCTGGCTAGCTTGTGTGAGGTTCAGGAGCCACTCACTAGCACAAACAGTTAAATCATTTGCAAGAATGAGGATGGTGGTCCTAAGAAAAGACAGAGAGAGAAAGAGAAAGATGAGTTCTGGTAGAAGAATTGGTTTTCAGCCTCTCCATGGATGTCAACCCTACTTCCTCCCATCTTGGGACCATTAATTGGGTTATTTTTGCTTATTTCTTCTGGTCCCTGAGCCTCAAATAGGCTGACTAACTTTGTGAAACAACAGATAGATAATTTGGTAGCAAAACCTATTCAGATACATTATCATAAGTTAGCTATGGAGAACCACGAGACTCAAGATGAGGTTGTTACTCTATCCAGGGTGTTCCCAAAACCCATCTCCACCCAACCTAAAAGAGGGGACTTCTGCCCCTAGACCAAGCAGAGAGGGGCCAGCCAGAACCCACTCTGACTGGCAGTCTGAATTCTTCCTTAGGCTGTGAGGCTAAGCACTGCAAGGGAATATAAAGGAAAGTTAAAAATATCTCTCTGGGTTCCCTGAGGGACAAGCCTGACTGCATAGGGGTTGATGTCAAAAGTATCCCCTCTCCAGGAAAAAGACATTGGGATGGGTATGGTCCTCATACCTCACTGGACAACGACAGGGGGACCGGAGCCATTACAAAGTCCCCTTCAATTACTGGAGGTCAGGCCTCTAGCCCCGCCTTCGCAAGAATAGAATCACCACAGCCCTTCTATACTTAGAGAAGGGAGGAGATGTCAGGGGCAGCTCTGCTTATACACTGAAGGCCTAAAATCAGCCATAGGCCTAAAATCAGCAATAGGCCTGTCATACATGTGTACTAACACCAAGTCTTGGATCTCAGTGTAAAAACATTGAAACAGATGGCTATAAGCTACTGTAAACAGGCAGCTTTTGTGGAAATTTACCAGACTGAGTAGTCATAGACCTTGTAAATAGGTAGCCTTGGCAGACAATACCAACTTAGATAAGGACAAGCGAGTCATAGGCAGAGTCATAGTGACTTGTCCCTTGAACCTTCACCCAGCCAATACCCTGTTCTGAAAGATACCTGTATTCCCCTGAACACCCACACTCCAGTGTCATCCCCTTCCCCACATCCTGCCTTTTTGTGTTTATAACCCCTGTGTGAATAAGTAAAAATTACGATTTGAAAATAAAATAAAATAAATTATAAAAAAAGAATGAGGATGGCGATGATATTCAAGCATAATATTCAGTTTTGACTTCTGTGTTTTGACAAGGAAAATACTAGGTTTTCAAAAGTATGAGTTATATATGAGTTATATCTGAGCTAGTTACTCTCAGCGGAATAGAGAAGACTTGCACCGGGCATACCCCTCAACTGGTAGAGTGCCTACCCAATCTGAACCAGGCCTTGGGTTCATTCCCTAGCAATGAATAAGCCCAGAGTGGTGACAATAACTGGAATCCCAGAAATTGGATGTTGGAAAAGGCAGATCAGAAGTTGAGGACATCCTTTAGTACATATCAAGTTTGAGGCCAACCCACAGTATGTAAGGCTTTGTAAAGAAACACACAGCAAGAAAGGTCCCTGTGTCTGCTTGGACAGGTATGAAACATGTCCCTCCTCATTCTCAGTGTCATGGAGAATGTTGCATTCCACCTAATTCCCTGAATTAAGTCTTGGTAAAGAAGTCCATTCACACTATTCCTTTAGGGTGAATGGCTACCATAAAGGATCACACTATGCCATGTGGCTTGGATTAAGGCTGCTGTGAATAAAAAGTCCTGGAAAGAAGCTATGTCAACAAAAGCTGACTGATCAACTAAAGCTTCGAGCACTGTAAAGAGTTTTGTAAATATTACAGGGTCAGTTCCTTATGAAAACTCTTCCAGTGCTATCTTTAGCCCCTAAAGAGACATTCTTGTCCAACTCTCTTTTGAATTTAGCATCCATGTAAATAGATAAAAACCCTTTGGAATGTATTACAACACCCTGTTCTCAACCTGCCAAGGGGCTAAGTTAGAATGCTATCCCATAAAATCTGAGGTCTGAGGTTGGTGTTCCTCTATTTTAAGACTTCTCTCTGATGTTCCCATCAGTGTATTTTAAACATATACTGATGCTCAACTTTCTTTGTCTTGGTACTATAAAAAAAGTCATGAAACAGCTTGCACATTGAAACATGGAACTTGGAGGAACCTAAACCCATCTTCCAGGACCATGGTCACATCCATTTGGCTTCAGGACAAACAATCTTCCTCCCTTTGAGGTGAGAGCTGTGTTTTTGAGGTGACCCTAGATATGCCTGCACTCCCTTGTCATGATCTGCAAACTCCTGGATGACAGGCCCTCCTACTCTCTCCTTTTCTCTCATGGATGAACCACTCAGGTGGCAAGTTTGTGCCCTAAACTATCTGGGCACAGAGATAAACGTTCCCTGCCCAGGAAGTTAAGAATTCCCTGATTCCATGCCTATCCCATATGCCACTACAGCTGACTTCTCCCATATGAATCTGCAAGGCAAACAGGAAATTCACCCAGATGCTGGATCCCCACATCTGGCAGCCTTAGTGCAACCCGTTTACTTCTTGGGTTTTCATTTTCCAGTGAGCTCCAGCTCTCTTGCAAAGACAACCAGGAAGTGTAAAGAGCAGAGACTCCTATTCACTGACCTCTGAGACCTCTCTGGCCTCAGAGACCTCACTGGCCTCTTGAGACCTCTCCTAGACTCCCTGGAGCTCCCCATGTGAAGTCACCTCCTCTCTCCATGACTCCAGGAAGCATCCCAGGGTGCTGGGGTCTCTGGGGGCTGCTGCTGTGCCCAGTCAGGAGAGGGACTGCATAGGGTCCAACTGCTCTAAGAACTGGAAAGTGCGGGCCACAACCCCTACCTATGTGATGACATAGGTGATGTTCTCAGGTGAGAACATCACTGCAGTCTCCCCTGAGATTCAGGCTGCACCACAGGCAGCTCCCTTTCAGCTGAAGCCTTTCTTCCTAAGGAGGTACCAGCCTGTCCAGCCAACCCTGGCTGCTGTACTAAAGACTCTCTAGCCTCCAGAGTACCGCTCCTCTTGACGATCTTAACTCTTCCTGTCTGGGAGACAAGCTGCATTTTCAGGGTTGAGCAAAAAGCAGTGGTCCTCTGGCAACCAGACTGCAGGACCTGTTCCATAGAAGAAACACCCATGAAACAGCCAGAGAGACACAGAGGGAGAAAGAGAGTGAGAGAGATTCAGAAAAAGATCATGACGATCCTAAGAAGTTGGAAAGAGGGAACCGGGAGGAATGTCAGTTGGAACAACTGGCAAAAGAATGGAGGGAGGGGAACAACAAGAAGAGAGAAGCTCCCTAGCTGGCATGGGCCAAGGAACAGGGATGGTAAACACAGAGAGAAACTCCTAGCACAGGCCTAGTGTGCATTTGGGTCTGGACCAGGATCCTTCCTTGGCTAGCCTGAATGGTGATTTCTGAGAGGAATCCTTGGATTTGTCAGAAGGCCCAACACTTCAGTGTCAGAGTCATGGTCAGACAATCTATGTGACACAATTTTCATTTACCTGAGGATTGCAATTTCCATGGAAAGGGGTGACTAAAACTTCAGGTAGTTAACATTAGGGCTCAAATCTGTTCATGCTCAGATGTTTTGCAGCCTTGGCATTGTCAACTGCCCACCCCATCTTCCACCCTACAGTATAGGAAAGAGTCACTGAAGAGTTACTGTTTTTAATGGAGACAACATTTGCTCAATAGAAACCTCGTAGAAACTCTTTTTGTAAGGAAACACCGGTTTAATCCCTGTGAGTTACTGTGAGAATTGCACAGAGGAGGAGAAACCTAAGTTAACACAAAGGGAGCAGTCCATTCTTCACCTGGCATCAGGGTGGGAAGTAAATCCAAGGTATTTGCTCAGGTCTGGGATGGGCAGCCCATTGTGTATTTCCAAGATTAGCTGCCTTCTCAAGTGGCAGTCTTTTGCTTAAACAGAATCTGTGTCAGACATATTTACCTGATGTTCAGAAATTAAAGGTAATCATATCTCTGCTAAGCATAAGATGGTGGATGCAAATTAAAGCCGGTAGGTGGCAGTCGTGAGAGGACATATTGTTGTGGCTAATGGAGTGCAGAGACTGAAAAGAAGTGGTCACCATGAAAAGCTGCCAGCTTGACTTTCAGTGAGTGGCTGAGCCTCTGTGATCTCCAGCTACCTCGACTGCAAGGAAGATAGCAAGACTTTGTGAGCACCCCTAATCGGACCCTGCCAAATCCAAATGATCCAGATCACGAAACTTCCCCAGCACCAGTGTGAGTCAACAGATAGAAGGTTCCACAGCTGACCTCCTGCCGTTTCTTAAAATGCAGGCAGGGGTGAGGGTGTATTTCTGGGATGGAGGTTGTCCTTTATCGGAATTTGGCCCTGTGTTCAATTTGAGCTTGCACACAGAGAAACAGAAACCCATGCACGGGGAGAGAGAGAGAGAGAGAGAGAGAGAGAGAGAGAGAGAGAGAGAGAG
>NW_021604661.1:34075-48425 GCF_004785775.1 Grammomys surdaster | reverse complement strand
AGAGAGAGAGAGAGAGAGAGAGAGAGAGAGAGAGAGAGAGAGAGAGACACAGACACAGACACAGACACAGACAGAGAGAGATTAAAATGCATAGGAGGTTGTATCAGTATAAATTGTATAAATTCATCTGGTAATTTATATAATTGCATAAACATTATATGATGTGCACAAACATAAATTTTGTCTTTCAAATCCCCAAGACATCTATCTAAATCTATGTATCATGTATGTGTATTGAACCACAAAGTCCTAGCACACCTAGGCTTATGTCCTTCTTGATTCACTTAAGCAGAGCTCCCCCTCTGTGTCTCATTCCTCTCTAGTTCACACCATGGCTTGATGTCGTCATTTTTGCAAGGTACCTGCCCTGCAGTTGAGGAGTCCTCTGAGCAATATTACCTTGCAGGATGTATGTATGAATTCAGGAAGTCACACCTTGTGTTTGTGTTCACCCAGAGAATGCCTATGCATTTCATCCCTGCAGGGTCCAGAGTCTAGAAGTGTGTGATATTGGTGCAGTAGCCATACTGCCATCTTTGCTCTCTAGGTGGTAATCTGCCAGTTGTTTTTCAGTTGGACCTCATCTGTTCCGAGTGGCTAAGGCAGATCCTTTTCTTGAGTTCCTGTTCATTCTGAGGAATGACAAGCATCACATCTTCTCCCAGACTCAGTTCCCAGGGTCTGTCAATCTTGCAGACTGAATTGTATGTGCACAGAACTTTGCTTCATTGGTTCACTTCTTAAGATTGGGTTCCATTGGCTGTCATTGATGCAACCACATTGTCATCATGAAAGAAAAGTTAGGAGAATGTGTTCTGGACAGTCAGATGATATTGTTCTGCTGGTAAGACTTGTAAGTCTTACACAGGCCATGGGTGTCAGAATCTATGATGCAGACAGTCAGATGATGTTGTTCTGCAGGTCAGACTTGTAAGTCTCACACAGGCCATGGGAGTCAGAATCTATGATACAGACAGTCAGATGATATTGTTCTGCTGGTAAGACTTGTAAGTCTTACACAGGCCATGGGTATCAGAATCGATGATGCAGAGAGTCAGATGATGTTGTTCTGCAGGTGAGACTTGTAAGTCTCACACAGGCCATGGGTGTCAGAATCTATGATGCAGACAGTCAGATGTTGTTGTTCTGCAGGTCAGATTTGTAAGTCTCACACAGGCCATGGGTGTCAGAATCTATGATGCAGACAGTTAGATGATATCCTGTAGGAGAGACTTGTAAGTCTCACAGAGGCCATGGGTGTCAGGATCTATGATGCAGATCCAGAAATTAGTGCCTGGTGAGCAGTGGGGCTTGGCACAGGTGCAAAATGACAGTCTTCCTCCTGTTGCTGTGTCCCTCTCCCTGGGCCCTTCCTGTTCAATTCCCAGTGTAGTTCCATACCTCATGACTGCATCTCCTTTTTTGTTCAAGACAGTGCTTTTCTATGTAGCACTAGCTGTCCTGGAACTTGCTCTGTAGATCAGGCTGGCCTTGAACTCAGAGGTCTACCTGTCTCTGCCTCCCACATCCTAGTACTAAAACCATGTGCAGCCACCGCCAAGCAAGTGTGTGCCCTTTAGCCCCATGTGCAGGAGCTCTCAAAGATAATGACTACATTTCATTATACTCTTTGTTTTTTTTTCACATTCATAATTGGGCATAGTGGGTGTTTATTAAGTTGATGTTCTTTCCTAGGGACACTGCTTAGAAGAGTATCTCTTCTATTCTGAGTGTTGTATCATAGGATCTATCCCTGTAGGCTGTGTAAATGGTGAAGCACTGTGAGCCAGGGCCTGGATACACTTACCTGTCTGTGTGCTATTGCACGGCTAGAATTTGCGTTACTTTCCTGCTGCCCTAGTGCATGCTAGGCAGCCACTCTTCAGCTCACATGCCTTTTACTGGTGGAAGATTTTGCTATTCTTGGCAACATGCCCTAATAGCATTTAACCAAAATGATTAAATGAATTCTGTTCCTCTCAGCTGATATAAGCTCATTTCTGGAGCATATACCGAAAGGAAAGGTGGGAAAGGCAACATTTACCGTTTTAAATTTTGAACCAAAAGCAGTCTATTTGTACTATCATCACCTCCACATGCAAGCATTTGTTCTCTGGCTACTTATTTTCTCCTCGTCCACACTGGGGTATGATCCAAGGAGAGCAGAAATCTGGCCCTGTTTGTTCAGACTTCATGGATGGGCAAGGTTGGTTTGGCTGAACACCAGGGACTGAGAATACAGCATGGCCTGAACAAAAGGTGGAAAGGATTTGCCACACCAGGTCCACGACCTGGGCACCCAGCCTCACCTCCAGGCATTCCTTATCTGAACCCTCTGCCTCAAGATTGCTTCCTAACTCAGACTTCTGAGGAGGTAGAGAATCTGGAGAGGGATTGCTCCACCACCAAAGGCACAGGCACCTGAGGTGAGGCACACCCAGGCTGGAATTCGATCTCTGTGGTCATGTGATCTCTATTACCCAGGCTCTCGGTATTAGGCCTCTACTGCAGTACAATGTGGAAAAAATATGGATTCTTGCCTTAGTTAGGGTTTCATTGCTGTGAAGGCACACCATGACCAAGGCAACTCTTATAAAGGACAACATTTGATTCTTGCTTGTTTATAATTTCAGAGGTTCAGTCCATTATCATCCTGGAAGCATGACAGTGTCCAGGCTGACATGAGGCAGGAGGAGATGAAACTTCTACATCTTGATCCACAGGTAGCAAGGAGGTGATTGTTTTCTACACTGAGCGGCTCTTGAGCATTGAAGACCTCAGAGAAGACTACCACAGTGACACATTTCCTTCAACAAAGCCATACTTCCTAATTGTGCCATTCTCAAGTATTCAAACTCATGAGTCTAGGGCAGCCATACCTATTGAAACCACCACAATTCTGTAAGGCTGAAATACTGATATATTTATAAAAGGGCCCTGAATTCTCCATACTTCTTAAGTAAGACTTTGTGTTGGGTGAATCAGAGAAACCCACTGGCCACAAAGTTCAATCCCAGGCTACTGATTTACACTTATAGATGGTGTGAAGGAAATCAGAGATGACCTTCTGGAAGGTGTCCTGCCTCAGCTGAGTCCTACTAATAGTGTCACCCATGCCAAATCTTTCCTCAAAGACTGCCACCAGCATTTATTCTCCTGGCTCCCAGTCGGAAGAGGCATGAGGGAATGATCAGAGTTCACCTACATGAGTGAAAAAGAATATCTGCTAGAGGCTTTGGGGATATCTGCTCTCAGGAGAGATACAGGAATAGAGAGTGCCTTGCTACATTTGCCTCAGGCTATCTGTGGTGTCAGAAAGATCCTGGTGGTCCTTGATGGCATGAAAACATCAGAGACTATGTCTGAGCTGCTCCTAACATACTCCACACTTCCTCCTGACTGGGTGGTGAAATAGAGAATTGCTGTTCTCTGTAGACCTTAGAGAGGAAGGTTTCTCCCTAACAGTCACCATGAACAGACTTTCTTATATGGTGAGCCTTGAGTATATTGATGTGTACCTTTCTGAGAGGGCAGTATGTATGGGCGTTCAGGACACTATGTCTCACTCTAGACAAACTTCCTTGTAGCCTGGATCTGCTGTGTGCTTTTATATAATCCTGAGAGTATCACTGCTTTTGCCAGTGAAATTAGTTTGTTGCTAGGAAGCACAGTATTACTAGATATGCTGGTGCACATCTGTTATCCAAGCACTCAAAGGGTGAAGCAGGAGGTTGGACTTGAGCTTGAGGATAGTCTGGGCTAAAGAGTAAGACCCTGTCTCAAAAGAACATTTAAGAAAGGAGGAGCATTATCTCTATAGCCATGTCAGAGGCATAGCCATGCCTCAGCAGGTAGGTAATGTGAGGAGGAGACAATAGAAAGGAATGGGTCGCATTTTCTGTCATTACTTCCACTGAGGCTGTTGTGTGGTGTTTCAGAGATGGACTTCCCATGACACTTCATGGCCTTCAGCAAGGAACACAGAAGTTACACTAGACTTCTCAGAAGGGCTCAAGAGTAGTTCTTTCTCTCTGCCCTTTACTCAGTGTTTTATGTATGATCCTTCCTAAGAATCTTGACGTTCCTCCGTGAGTTCCTCACTTATTAACCACACAGAGACAGCTCATACACTGTGCTGAGTCCAGTTGATTACTTCTGGAATCCACCTTGTACTATTCCAGGGGCAGCAGGGGCTGGCCTGGTGATGGGGTTAATTTGGAGGATCCAAACCATTCACCATGTATCAAAATTAAGCCTTAACAGTATGGGCCTGCAGATTCCTTTCTACAGAGTACAAATGCATGTGTTTAATGCAGAAAACCTTGCCAACCTCTCACAAATCTGGATCCCAGGAAGATCAACATGGGCGAGATGTCTTCTTGTGTCTAGTGAGGAACTTATTGGCATGCCCTCAAATGTCAGAGAGCAGGAAGGACAGCAAGTGGACATGAATTGTGTCCTTACCTGGGCTCAGAGCCAAATGTATCAGAGGCCTCTTTGTTTTGCTTGGTTTCTCTTTATGTGTGTGGTCCTAGTGCATGGCCAGAGGTTGGCACTAGATGTCTTTTTTGATGGCACTGCACTTTATTTATTGAGTCATATTCTCTCATTGAACAGAGGGCTATCAAGGCCTGCCCACAAGGATCCTCTATCCCTGCCTCCAGAGTGCATAGATTACAAGAGGAACACCACACCCACCTGGATTTTAGGAGGATGATGGATCTTAACTTTGGTCATCATACCTGCATGGCAAGTACTTTATCCATTAACTACATACCTTAGAATCATGTCCATCCTTTTTATATTTCTAATTATCCATTACCTGGGCCAGAGCCCTTATCACCTTAATGTAGGCTTAGATTTTTTCAAAAACATATTTTAATTTAGGGTTTTCAAACAGTTCAACCTCCCTTCTTACTCACTGATCAGAGGAAGCCGGGAAAGAACATACATAGGAAAAGGTCGTGTACCTGTTTATAAGTACTTCCTTTGGATGATTTCACTCTTTATTGTCAGAATGCTAGCAGTCCTGTTCAATAGAAAACACCAGACTCAAATCAGTAGAGGCAGCATGATCCAGCAGAAACAGCCAATCCTCCAAACAGCAAGATCCTCCAAATTGGCAGGAGTCCATGGAAGTGTCCAGAATCAGCAGGCACAACTCAAGAGGTTCTTTGGTGCATTTCTCTCTAAGAAGTTAAGACCAGTGAAACTTTGAACTCCATGCAAATATAAGAGTATCCTCCCCTTGTTTGTGGGATTGCATTTATATTTTTTTCTACACATCAAGAGCCCTCTCAAGTGTCTGTTTTAAGCAAAACATCACATGCTCTCTCACAATACAGCTTCCAGAAAAACATTCACGTGGCACAACTGAGTTGCTAAGGAAACCAGAAAGTTCCATTTCACCTAAACTCCTTCCATTAAACCTCAGTACTGATGCTGGTACACTCTGGGTTTTCAATGTAAGTTTTTTTGTGTTTGTCTTGATTTGTTTTGTTTTGAGACATTCCTTCCATTAGGTAGCTCTGGCTGTCCAGGACTCCTTATGTAGATGAGGCTGCTCTGAATTCTCAGAGGGACACCTGCCTCTGCCTCTGGAGTGCTGAGATCTTAGGCATACACCACCACATGAGGCCACAATCTGAGTATAGAGGGAATCAACATAGTCAAACCATAGAATTGTCATATTTAGGGATTTTTATTACTCTGAAGAGATGCCATGACCATGGCAACTCTCATAAACAGAAGCATTTAATTAGGGATGGCTTGCAGTTCAGAGCTTTAGTCCATTATCAGCATGGCAGGAAACCACCTACCACAGGGGAAACACAGAGATAGACAACATTCCCTAATCCTTCGAAGTAGTGGTCCCATTCCCTGATGACTGAGCACTCAAATATATGAACCTATGGGGGTCATTCTTATTCAAATCACTGCATTCCACTCCCCCATAGGCTTGTAGCCATATTGTATTCAAAATGAATTTAGTCAGAATTCAATTGTTCCCGTAGTCTGTAACTGTCTCAACACTATTTAATAATCCAAAGTCTAAAATGACTTATTTCTTACCTGTAACCCTCTGCGAAAACAAAATAAAAAAACAGATTCCATGTTTCCAACATACAATGCTACAGAATATATAGTACCATCTCAAAAAGGAGGTAAGGAAGCCTAGTGAGGAAATAGTGGACCAAAGCAGGCCTGAAGGCCTCAGGGTCAACTCCAAATTCAGTATCTTCATGTCTGATGCCAAAGTGCTCTTCAGATCTCCAGCTCCTTTCATCTTTGTTGACTACTTTGTTGACTACAGCACACTTCTCTCTCTCTTGGGCTCATTCCACTCCCTGTTAGCAGGAATCCCAAGATCCTGGCAAGATCCCCAGCACCATGGGGTCTCCTCACAATCCAGGCTTCCCTTTACAGTTTCATGCAAGGGCCTCTGTGGGCAGCCATGCAAAGACCTCCCTGAAATACACCAGGCATCAGCAGCTTTCCTAACCCATGGAGGGGGAGTGCACAACCTTTTTCTTGTATTCTTGACTCTGAAGCCAGAAGCACATGGCCACAGCTGCAAAGTTCTGCTGCTTGTTGGGGTTGACCTTGGGCCCCTCCCTCATTCAAGGACATTTTCATCAGAGTTCTGTTTTCAATGGTCTCTGTCACAGCTTAAGAGTTCCTTTAACTGTTTTTTTTTTTTTTAATTTTTAACAAGTTGGGAACTAAGCTTGGTGGGGTCTTTCCCTGAGGCCACCACTCCCTTTATTCCACTTAGCATCAGGCTTTTAGTCCTTTTGACCTCCTCGAGAGCAGCATTTAGCTTCCTTCTTATCATTAAAGATCTGCATTTAAGTGTGACCACTAATAATCACACAACAAAGTCAATATTCGGCTGTCTTGAAATCTACTTTGCCAATGCAATTAACCCAAAACTACAAACATTTTAGGTGCATGCAGAATTTTTGGACAAGGGCAAAACCAGCCACATCCTTTGCCAAAATATTACAAGAAGAGTCTCTGGGACACTTACCAATACAATATTCTTCTCCTCTAAATCCTCTCCATATTGGCTTTCCAAATTGATATTGCTCTCAGCACCACTGCCTTCCACACCTCTACTTATGTGTTCCATTAAGCCCCACTTAAAGTGAGCCTTTCAAGTGCTTTCCAAAACCAAAGCTCCAAAGCCACAAAGTTCATAATCTGGGAAGAGAAGGCTAGGTCAGGCCTATCACAGCAATACCCTCCCTGTTCCCTGGTACCACCTTCTATCTTAGTCGTTCTTCTGGTGCTGTGGACAGACCATGAACCTAGCAACTCCTGTGAAAGAAAACTTGTATTTGGGGATTGCTTACAATTTCAGAGGTTTAGTCCATGACATCATGGTGGGGAACACAGAGGCAGACACGGTACTGGAGAAGTAGTTGAGAGTTCCCCATTCATATCTGTAGACAGCAGGAAGAAAGAGAGCCACTGGGCTTGCTGTGAGCTTTTGTAACCTCAAAGGCCACTTCCAGAGACATGCTTCCTACAGTAAGGATACATCTATTCCAAGAAGGCCACAACTCCTAATCAGTCCCTGATGACTAAACATTCAAATGTGTGAATGAATTCCTCTAGGAATGAGGGCAGGGGGCACATTCTTATTCAAACCACTACATCCATCACTACTAGCACACATTGACCAGGACTTCCTTTGCTGAATTCCTTCAGTTCAGCACTTGGTGGCATGAAGAGGCTGTTAAGCAAACAGCTCAAAATCAAAATGTCATTCTTCCCATGTTGGTCAACACTCAACAGCTTATGGGCCGAGGACAATGGGTAAGACTCAAGAGGCAAATGCGTTCTGATGCTCAGGAAGTAAGCCAATGAGATTTTGTTGTACCACAGGCTGGGAAAATATTTCAATGCCTGAAAACAGCTTGCAACCTTTTCAAAAATCACACAAGGGTCAACTGACCCTTAAATCGACCTCACAAGTAGGTCAGACTACCGTTTGGAGTTTTTTGTATGTTTTGTTTGTTTGGTTGATTTGTTTGGTTCATTTTGGTGTTTGAAACAGGTATTCTGTGTGCAGCCTTGGCTTTTCTGGAATTCCCTCTGTAGAACAGGCTAGCCTAGGACTCACAGAAATCTGCCAGCATCTGCCTCCAAAGTTCTGGGGTTAAAGCAGTGTGTCACTACTACCCAGCTAAATAACAATTTGAAGGAGACTTCCTGGATCTAATCTCAAAGAGATGTTATTTAAAGCATTAGTCTTTCATGATGCTAATGGAGCAAGCTGCAAGATTTAAATCACATTAGTGCGATAAAAAGCAACCTATGGGTCTTCTCCTTCTGTGCTTGCTTTTCCTACTGTGATTCCAAATGATTAACAACTGATAACTGTAGATCTAAAAGATCATTTTGCCCGTCATCCCCTTAAAATCACAGGACTGTTAAAGGCTTCCCTTTGCCATGCCAAGATTTACTTTGACTTCCCCTGCCAAAATATATCAATGAAAAGTGCTATCCCAAGGCATGTTAATCAACACAATTATATGCCAGGCGTATGTAGGCTCTGCTTTGGCTCCTATCAATAAATTATTCCCTCAGGTATATACTATCCTTTATATAGGTGATACTTTTGTTAGCATTCTGTGTAAACTCTACCCCACAGTTACCTGGCAACAGCCTGGTATGCTCCTCCTCACAGTTACCTGGCAACAGCCATGTAGGCCTGACCCATTACAAAAGGGGCTACTTCCCCACTCCTCCCTCTCTTGATCTATTGATCTCTTGCCTTCTCCTTCTTGCTCCCACTCTGTTCCCTCACTCCTTCCCCCTTCATTACCCCTCTCTCCATGTGCTCATGGCTGACCTCCTCTTCTCTCTGTCTCTCTCTGTCTCTCTCTGTCTCTCTCTGTCTCTCTCTGTCTCTCTCCGTCTCTCTCTCTGTCTCTGTCTCTCTCTCTCTCTCTCTCTCTCTCTCTCTCTCTCTCTCTCTCTCTCTCTCTCTCTCTCTGCCTCTACTACACTCTTAATGCCCCTTCTCATTCTCTGAACAAACTCTATTCTATACTATACTGTTTTGTGGCCAGTCCCTCAGGGGGAAGCCATGTCTAGACATGAGTCCTCTGAGACATCCCATTTCCCATACCTCACAACACATCCATAGATCATGTTCTATATCGCACTATCTTTTCATAAACACATCAACCTTGATTCCTGTCCCTGAGACATAATGTTAGAGTACCTCATACATTAGATGATCTTCATTTTCTCAAAAATTTATACACAACTTTGTAATTGAGGATTACTGATATTAAAGTCTGCTTACAGCAGAAATAGATCATTGCATTCAAGTCAATTGCATTTCTGTGTCAATATGATAGTCTACAAACTAAAAACACACACACACACACACACACACACATCTGCTAGCAGAGTCAGATGTCAGTCAGTGGAGGTACTTAGAATTACATCTCACGTTGTGTGTCCATAAACCACTTCTTAAGCAACCTGGTATCTCCTCCAAATGGTTACAACATCTCATGATTTATCTGAAATACAAGACAAGGCTGTTTCATTGATCTGAATACCCCTGTATGAAGAGACGTATGTTCAGCCACATAAATCTTAGGGAGAAATCCACCATAACAGATCCTCCTGTATCACAGAGTTAAAAGCAATTAAATGATATTTGGCTCTCAGGTTCAGTCCCACTTCCAAGCTAGTTGCTTTAATATCAAAATTTGTTTGATTTGTTGAAACTGAATGATTGCTCATGAAGGTCAGTTTTGGTCGAGTTTTTGTTTGGTAAAAGAACTGTTGTACAAACTCACCTTCAAAATTACTAACAGCTTTATATTTGGTCAGACAGACTTTAGGTAACTGAGTATTATTCTCCACCAATAAGGACCTCCCTCCTCATTTTTTTCACATTTTATTCCATTAAAACAAAGATCATTATGAGTTTGTAAAAAAAAAAAAAACAACTGTTTAAAAAATACCACTCAAATTCTTCACTCATTCAATAATTTTTCTTCAGAGATTTTTTAGACATGAAATCTGTTTGCTTAATAAAAGTATAAATTACAGAGGTAGGCAGCACTGGTGGATTTGTTGTTGTTTGGTTTTCCTTTTGCTTATTTTGTTTTCTTCCATCTTAGAGTCTGGGCTAAAGTTGTTTACATAGAGACCCAGCCTTTTGTCCTGTTCAGTTTGTTTTCTAAGTGCTCTCCTGGGGCCTACAAGTGAAGATACAGGTTTTACCTAAGCCTGGTTTTTGTATTTCTCTGTGGTAATGCTTTGTAGATTTGCATCAACCTCTTTCTTTTTGGGGTAGGCATTACATGAGGAAGACATAGCTGGATTTTGCTTTTAAGTTGGAGGCTTAGTAAAGAGTGTGTTGGACCAAGCCTTTATGACTAATTTTGTTCTCAACATTGTTGTTATTGAGGCCCTGAAAGGTATTTTATCATAGTCTCTTTTTACCTTCTTAATCTAGGGCCCATTTTTTTTATATAATAGGAGATTTCATATGTTTTCCTTGTATGTTCTACTAATTGTACAAAAATGTAAAAGTCTGTAAATTTGTGGTTTTGTTTCCTTTGATTTCTGAGGCAGAAATCCTTTTAACCTAGGCATTTTGAAAACAGAACCAGAGCAACTTCTTTTGTTAATTTAAAAAGAAATGCTGATCATTCTGTTCTGGGAGGATCTTTCTGTCAGTTATGTGATGTGTTCCCTAATGGTGCCCTTCTTGCCCATGAGCATTGTTAAAAATAATGTGTATTTAATTTTTATGTATTTAGAAATAAAATTGTCAACACTGAAAACACTTTTTGGCCTTTTTATACAGAAACTAGATTTTTGACAGATTGCATTACCTGTCTTCTTAGGAAGTCTTATTTGTTTCTTCCTTCAGATCTGCTATTTGCATAGTTCCCAACATTGTTCTCACTTTTCTCATTGAGGCAGCCTCTGCCTACTTTAGCTATCAGTCTTTGACAGTTAGCCTATGCTGGACCATTTGTGAAGATTTTACAAACAACCTTGTCATTTTCTGGTTTTTGTTTGTTTGTTTGCTTTGTTTTTTGAGACAGGGTTTCTCTATATAGCCTTGGCTGTCCTGGAACTCACTCTGTAGACCAGGCTAGCCTCGAACTCAGAAATCCTCCTGCCTCTGCCTCCCAAGTGCTGGGATTAAAGGCGAGTGCCACCACCACCCAGCAGCCTTGTCATTTTCTTCAACACAACACAATGATATCCATGCTCTATAGATATTCCTAAGGGATGTTTCTACCTCATTTAGTATTTGACTGATTCTTAATATGCTACAGTTTCATAACCACTTCTAGAAAGTGCTACCATTATAGAAAATGAAAATAGCCTTATCTCTTTGATATGTTTTCTGGTCTAACATTTCACAGGACAATGAGTAATACATCCTGTCTATGTTACTCATACCAGATCTCATTCCGGGCTTCTGGGTCACCTGGTAAAGGGAAATGATCAATTGGATAGTTTGATGGCCTTTAGAGCTCTCAAAGTTCTCCACTGCTAGCATGCAATTTCACATGCTCAGGTTTCTTTTGTACAAAAATGCTTTTTTTCTGCTAGATCCAAACCACTATATATCATAATTTTTTTGTCCTTCCTGTGCCATTTCGAATACTTCTTCTTTCACAGATGTGACCCAATGAGCCCTTACAGATGGTTGGTACTCATATTCGATTCTCTGGCCCTTTCTCCTTTGTTCACATGGTTGACACTTACTAGGGTTACACATGAGCTATAGTGCTACCTGGAGGAAGAGCTGTTCATGTTGTTACAGGATTAGCAAATATGGTTACTATTGTAGCTCTACCTAGTACAATTAAGACTGCTAATTCACCCACACATGCCAGTGCTCACTTTGTGTGTTCTGAGCTGATTGGCACATTAGGCATATAACATATATCCCTGAGAACCTGCAAGGCCAAGCCATAATTAAACACAAACATCATATCATCAAAATGTTTCTTGAAAAACATGCAGGAGTAAATCTCACCTCCCTGCAAAGATTTATATTCTCTTCATTATATTGTATAAATTTAAGATATTTGGGTAATCATGGGAGTTCAGTGGAGCGGTAGTGTTATACTGGGCCAATTCTGCCAGAGGCTCCCAGATAATTGGATAGAAAGATGAAGTTGAAAGTGCTTGGAAGCCTGACCTTGCAAAGGTGAGGGGATCAGAGGTGTGCTGTGTTTCCACAGACAACTAAAAGGAAGCTTGGATCAAAGCATCATCATGAAACAGCATAATTTCAATGATGAGGACACCTTGAAATGTCCTTCAAATGGAGACACATCACCATCCCCAAAGAGAAAATTATGTGTCACACAGAGCAAGCATTACCACCCACTTGGGTCCTTTTAAAACCTTACTTAATAGTCTGAGCTCTGAACTGAGGAACAAGAAATACTGTCACCCCTACAACCATGCTCCCCATGATGTTGGTTTCCATTCATGGTCAAAGGTGAGGATGTCAGTTCACAGGGTGATGCAATTATGACAAACATCCAGTGTTTTTACCCAGTGCCTTCCATGCAGGCTCAAGACTTATGTATTGACTGTGCTAATACTGACTATGTGCCCTCGTGGTGGTTTGAATACGAATAGCCCCACAATCCCACATGTTTCAATGCTTGGCCAGTATGAAATAGCACCATTAGAAGGTGTAGTGTTGTTGAAGTAGGAAATGTGTCACTGTGGGGTCAGACTTTGAGGTCTCATTTGCTCAAGCTACACCCAGTGTGGCTCATATTGTCTCCATGCTGTCTGTGGATCAAGATGCAAAACTTTCAGCTTCTCCTCCAGCACCATGTCTGTCTGGATGCTGCCATGCTTCCTGCCATGATGACAATGGACTAAATCTCTGAAACTGTAAGCCAGCCCCAGTTAAACGTTTTCCTTTATGAGAGTAGCGGTGGTCATGGTGTCTCTTCACAGCAATAAAATCCTCACTAAGACAGCCCCTTAACTGTACTGGGGAAAGAAATATGTCTTTGCCCTTTTGGGAAAAGCTCTGTCTTCTGGACTGGCTGTTTCACATAATCACACAGCCTTTAAGGCATTGCTGGCCCATTTCTAGGGGGACTGCTCTATAGACAGAGTTCTTCAACTTTTTCTCCACCTTAGCTAGCACAAGCTAAGGCTACGTGTGAGGACAATCTTTACTTGTTAGGTCTAAGTCAAACCACCTTTCTGCTTCTAGGACCCATAGTGCTCCTTCAGATGAGGAAATCTCCCAATTGGCCTGTGTCTTCAGCAACACTATCAATGCCTCAGCTGGTATCTTAGAGGAATTATATAGAGATAGTCAGGAACTTGGAACAGCGGTTTTGCAGAATGTGCTACCATTATGTACTGACTGCTAGAACTTCATGTGGGTTATCATCAGTTTCCTGGTATGTGTTGCTTCAATATGACAGATAACTCTTTCCTGGTCCAACAACAGTTACCTCGACTGCTGGAGGAGATGTATAAAATCACAGCCTCCTCCTGGTTGGGCTAGCCTCATTGGTTCTCTTGGCTTCTTCCTCTTCTGGGATCACTGGCAGTGATTCTAACTTTGATTTACCCTACATTTTGCAATGCCTCATGAACCCCATATATTGTCTTACTCAGTCATATGAACTTCCCATTACTCTAATGAGTCCACAGAAAGGGAGTTGGGATGTAGCATGCAGGTAATATAGACTTTCCCACACTCCCCTGCTTCATGTATTCCTTGTCCATAGAACTTTGTTGCTCCCTAGGGAGGACTTCCACCTATCCAAGGGATGACTGTCAAGATGTTTTCTCTCCTCTTCTTAGCCATGCAACTTAGAGTTGTCAAGGACATGATGTCAAGGACAGCCTTCTGTCTCCTGAACACCCTGCTGATAGTGATGAGAAAGACTTGATATGTTTTTCAATGTTTCTCTGTTCCATCTTGAACTCTGAGCTCTCCAAATAAAAGCTTCACAGGATGCCAGTGAAGGCACTTTTGAGCAGCATGGCCTTGAGTCCTCTGGTTTTGTTGAATCTCAAATTGGACTTCAGTTCCTCTGCACCTGTTCAGGATACTCAACTTCATGCATTTAACTGATTTGGTGTTCTTTGGGAATATTTTCCTTTTGTTTCTTCCTGCCCTCAATAAATATTTGGTGAACTCTTCCTTTTTTCCTTTTCTCATTGTAACATTCATCTCCACTGCTATTAATTCTTGTTTTCTCTTTCTTAACCTTGAAAGCTCTCCATTTTCCTCTTTCCCTGCCTACTCCTTTAAGGTCTTTCAGTTTTTCCCCTTTTAGTGTAGATACTTTTTAAACTCCTGATC